>NW_026613525.1:0-80000 GCF_026213295.1 Gadus chalcogrammus
CCGTTCCAATCTGGCTTCCGTCCAAAACACAGCACTGAAACAGCCCTAGTCAAAATCACCAACGACCTCCTCCTTGCAGCCGACTCTGGATTACTCACCATTCTCATCCTCCTCGATCTCAGCGCAGCATTCGACACCATCTCCCACCCTCTTCTCCTGAACCGCCTAGCTGGTATTGGGATCACCGGTGCTGCACTCTCCTGGTTTACATCCTACCTCACCGGCCGTCAACAATTTGTTCAACTAAGCAACCACAAGTCTGGGTGTTCAGGTCTCACTGGGTGTCCCCCAGGGGTCAGTCTTGGGTCCACTCCTCTTCACCACTTACCTCCTCCCGCTGGGCACACTCCTCCGTCATCACGGGGTCCATTTTCATTGCTACGCTGACGACACACAGGTCTACATCTCCACCAAACCCACCGCTGCCATCCCCCCACCTCCCTCATCACGTGCCTGGAAGAGATCCGGAGCTGGTTGAGCAGGAACTTCCTGAAACTCAATGGAAACAAGACCGAGGCCCTGCTCATCTGATCCAAATCCACCCTCACTAAATCACAACACACCCCAGCTCCACTCATAATTATCGATGGATTCCCAGTACCCTTCTCCTCCAAAGTAAAGAGCCTCGGCGTCATCCTGGACAACACCCTCTCATTCGCACCCCATATTCACAACATCACCCGGACTGCATTCTTCCACCTCCGCAACATCGCCAGACTCCGCCCATCACTGACCCAATCCAGCACTGAAATCCTAGTTCACTCATTTGTCACATCACGCATAGACTACTGCAACGCCCTCCTCACCGGACTCCCCACCAAACTCATCAACAGACTGCAGATCATTCAAAACTCAGCCGCCCGGATCATCACCCGCACCAAATCATCTGACCACATCACCCCTGTCTTCATTCAACTTCACTGGCTCCCAGTACACTACCGCATCCAATACAAAACCCTACTCCTCACCTACAAAGCTCTCCACAACCTAGCCCCCAGTTATCTCTGCGACCTCCTCCAAGAATACACTCCCTCCCGCTCCCTCCGCTCAACCTCTGCTGGACTACTATGTATCCCCACATCACGACTCACTTCAATGGGTGCCCGTCATTCAGCTGTTCAGCACCCAGGCTCTGGAACTCCCTCCCCCCACACATAAAACAGTCAGACACCATTACAACCTTCAAGTCACAACTCAAAACTCACCTCTTCAAACTCGCACACAATGTCTAACTGATCACTGTTTTGATTGTTTTTTTTTCTTTGTTTTGTTTTGTTTTGTCTTGTTTTTGTTTTATTTATTTCTTATTGCTTATGTTTATTTATTTATGTGTGTGTGTGTGTGTGTGTGTGTGTGTGTGTGTGTGTGTGTGTGTGTGTGTGTTGGTGTGCGTGTGTGTGCGTGGGTGTGTGTGTGTGTGCGTGCGTGCGTGCGTGCGTGCGTGCGTGCGTGCGTGCGTGTGTGTGCCCAACCCCCCACACAGGCTGTCCCTCTCAGAAAAGGTGGACCTGAAGAAGTCACGCTTCTTCACGGTCCCTCACGACGGAGGCTCTGTCGTGACCTCGCCCGTCAGCTCCTCTACGTCCAGAGACAGGTGTGTGTGTGTGTGTGTGTGTGTGTGTGTGTGTGTGTGTGTGTGTGTGTGTGTGTGTGTGTGTGTGTGTGTGTGTGTGTGTGTGTGTGTGTGTGTGTGTGTAGTCGTCAGGCGGCCCCTGCCTGGGAAGTATCACTTAAGAGGTCATAAAAGTATTGGGGAAAGGCTCCTAATTCCCGGGGATCAATAAAGTATTTCTGATTCTGATTCTGATTCTGATACATATCAGAATCAGAATCAGAATCAGAAATACTTTATTGATCCCCGGGGGGAAATTGTTGTTCCAGGTGCTCCATACAATATAAATATAAATATATATACCCTACAAGCTAACCCTACAAGCAAAGAAGATAAGATAAGATTATAAATAAATAAATAAATAAAATACAATAAAAATAAAATAAAAGTCAGAAGTGGACATCTCTTAGTGGGTATATATATATATATTCTTATTTTACTTGATTAAGGAGGATGATGGTGGACATTTTGGGTCAAAGGTCGGGTGGGTAGATGTTTTGGTTTGGTGCCACCTTAATATTCGTACACTTTAAAAAGGGGATTAGGATCTGCATTATGAGTATTAGCTGAGCTCATAGACACATTGACATTGTACACATTCAGTATTGATTATGTCATAACAATGTTATCCTTTCAAAGTCCAGTCAGAGAAACTGCAGTGTAAAATAATCCAACAAATGTGTGTGCTTCTTTGTGTGTGCGTGCATGCATGTACGTCAGAGCATGTGTTTATGATTGTGTGTGTGCAAGACATTTAAAGAGAGTGCCTTTTAGTTTCCGGCTCCGTTTAAAGGCCACTTTAACATCCCATAAGGGGGGGGGGGATGTATGAAATCAGCTTCTACACACACACACAGCATGTGTGTGTGTGTGTGCTCCCTTACCTGAAGTCGTTTTACGGCCGTTGAAGAAACAGGCCATACGAATACTGCCTCCGAGGTCCGAGGCCGCCCCGATCACGGCCCGGCCCCCAGCGGGCGGCCTTCTGCCCCTGACAGGGGACACTCACCGCAGGGGAGGGCTGCTTCTTACTGGAGACTTCATCTCTGCTGCATGTAACAGTGGTCGAGTAGCGCCCAGGCTGCCTCCATCCCCGGGTCACGCATGTGCAGGATCCCTTTAGGGGGGCACGCTTTAGTGTGTGTGTGTGTGTGTCAAGAGTAGGGTTTAGAGTGTGTGTGTGTGTGTGTGTGTGTGTGTGTGTGTGTGTGTGTGTGTGTGTGTGTGTGTGTGTGTGTGTGTGTGTGTGTGTGTCTGTCAAGTAGGCTTTAGAGTGTGTGTGTGTGTGTCAAGAGTAGGCTTTAGTGTGTGTGTGTGTGTGTGTGTTGTGTGTGTGTTGTGTGTGTGTGTGTGTCAAGTAGGCTTTAGAGTGTGTGTTTTGTGTGTGTCCAGAGTAGGCTTTAGTGTGTGTCAAGACTAGGCTTTAGAGTGAGTGAGTGAGTGAGTGAGTGTGTGTATTTGTGTGTGTATCTGTGTCTGTTCAAGCATTTTTGTGTGTGTGCGCTAACAGGTTGTAATGTGTGTGTGTGTGTGTGTGTGTGTGTGTGTGTGTGTGTGTGTGTGTGTGTGTGTGTGTGTGTGTGTGTGTGTGTGTGTGTGTGCATTCGTGTGCGTGCATTCGTGTGCGTGTGTGTGCATTCGTGTGCGTGCATGCAAGCATGTTATAATGTGTGTGTTGGCTTGTGTGTGTGCAAACATGTTGTAATGTGTGTGTTGGCTTGTGTGTGTGTGCAAACATGTTGCAGTGTGAGTGTGTGCACAGACCTGAGCTGCCCTCCGGGACCCTCTTCAGGTGGTGGGGGTTCCGGGGGATGCCGTCCAGGTGGTGGTGGGACTCGGACCACATGCAGAGCTCGCTGGTGTTGGGGCCCCCCAGGGGGACGGCCGCCGCCACCCCCCCGCGCCGGGACCCCAGCCCCGTGGTCTGGGGGGGGGGACCAACCAAGGATCTGTTAGGGGCTGATCGGGGTCCCACGTCGACGCAGCCCAAGAGGGTCTACGGACCCCTCACGTCCTCGCGGACCCTCCTTGCGTCCACATTAAGGGCCTGACGCGCGCCTCCCCAATACGTTAACCCTCCGTCGAGGCGACGCAGCAGCGAGGGCTGTGATTGGTCCGCTCGCTAAAACCCGCAGCAGAACCGAAGCAGGTTCAGGACTGCCTGGAAGCGTCTGCGGGTTCATCGCTGCGTCGATGTGGAACCATAATCAGCCCTTTAGCCGGTGGCTAATAAGCAATAGCATTGACCCCTCTCATGTAGGGGAGGACGCAGAGACACTCAAAGCCCCTGTGATGGAAAATCTACATGTTGTATTGTTTTGGTCTATATGAATTTAAGTTTTGTTGCTATTCTGTGTAATTTTATATAGTGTCTGCCTTCTGGGCTCCTTTTGGGTCATTTAAAGTGTAAACCGTCAAGGGTAGAGTGATACATTTTTATTGCCTGCCCTTTCCTATGTTTCTTGTCATGTAAATCACCCTCCATGCAATCCTCTGATGTGTGGGCCTGTTTTCTCGACCCCCTGGCTAGCGTCAACCAAGCCAGGGGTTAGATGACACGGCCGCTACCCCCTCCAATGGCATTCCCCACAGCTGCAGTTGTAAAGATAACCATCTGGTACACAAAGGCTTTTGGTATTGGGGGACCACCCCCTAATAAACCCAAACGAATAAGAACTCATCGATTGGAAGACTCGGTGGACTTGTCTGAGCGTACCTTCAGAGAATGAAGTAACACGCAAAGAGAAGCTCCCATCTGGGGCCCCAGATTATTGTAATGTATGCATGTTATGTTGTTTGTTGATGCATGTTGTGATGTATCTTTGTTCGTACTTTTAATACAAATATATATAACCACTAATTGTCAACAGTATTGTGTGCTTTTTGCATCTAAATATCTCATCTGCTTAGACGCAATATCTGATACAGAAATTGCCACGACAGTTTGGGGGCTCGTCCGGGATATCTAACCTGAAGATTCTATGAAATATCAGCTTCCAATACAGGTCTGAGGATTCGTTCTCAGTCCCAAAGCTCTGCTTCGCCTCCAAGTGGTTACCAAACCAGAGGTCGAGGAAAGGGTGCCTGTGGGGATAAACTAGTGGTTCTTCAGTACGATATCCAAAGGAAAAAAGAATTCGAGCAGGTGAGATCACAATACTGTAAAGCTTCAAAATAAAATCCGTTACAGAAAACGGTATATAAATGTTTCGGTAAACGTAAACTTATATCTGAACTTAGGCCTCGTTCAAAGAAACTCTGTTATAGGAACATGCGGTAGCCTCCGTTTCGCTTCCGTCAATATATATATAGCTATATAGGTAACAGAAAGGGCAGCTAGGGTCTGTCAGTGACGGTAAAGGGAAACCCGTTGAAGCGCGGTTGGTGTTATATATATATATAAATAATAATAATAGGTATTCATTAATAAATATATGTATATGTGTGTAGTAACAAGGAGGTTTCGGCGATATTAGATAATTTGTTAAATAATAACTAGTGTAAAAGGATAAATAATAACTAGTGTAAAAGGATCTAAAATATGGGGAACAAATCTGGAAAAACTGAGATAACGGGACCTGCGAAGGTGATGTTGGAGAAGCATGGTGAATCGGCTCTGGAGGGTTTTAAAATATTGGTGCAAACTGGGTTTTCCTGAAATGGGGAGTTTTAGCTTAAAACGATTACAGGAGTTAGAGAAACGATTGTTGGAGTCAGAAATGAAAAAGAAAAGTTCCAAACTATGTTGGTGTGCATTTTATTTGTGGGAAAGAGAGGGCCAGGATAGAAAAAAAAATCAGCCAGGGACAGAGAGCGTAGAGAGTGTAGGGATTTTTAATCTCAATGTCACCCGAGATATAGACCCGGACCTGGACTGCACCGGCGGACCGCGTGCGAATCCCCCTTCTCCTCCCCCGTATGACAACGCCCATGAAGCCGCCTCATCGGACAATCTCTACCCTGACCCCGAAGAAGAGGAGAAAGCCCCCGCTCGCAGCGCGAGAGAAGATAGGCCTGCAACTCGTAGCCAGAGGAAAGCTCCACAGCAGGCGACGGCCACACCGACCAAGCGGGAGCCCGTCGCCAGCCACTTGAGGAACCGGGGAATGGCGTTCTCCCCAACTCCTCAACATGGGGACGTGATGGATGGACAATTCCCCATGATCGAAGTACTGAACCCCCAGGATGGCAGACCAGCATACGTTTTCCGTGCATGGAGACCCAGTGACATTAAGGACATAGCGGAATGGCTCCCAGACCCATCTGCAGTGGGAGGGGCTGCCTTCGCCACAGCCCTTCAAGAGTTGGGTCCAACAACACAAGGCCTCCATCAGCGAAGTTCGCCAACTCTGTACGTACAGACTGACCCTAAGGTGGGGTCGGATCCAAGGCGACATGCCCGGGTGGGACGAAGCGGATTTAATGTTCAATTGGGATCAAGGGTCCGTGTACCGCCGGCTGGTAGAGGGACTGTGTGAACGGGCCAGGGGGGCGTTCCCCATGGTTAGAGATTGGACCGCTATTCGAAAGATCAAACAAACAGAAGGCGAGACGGTGGCTGACTTGATGGACCGCGTTGAAAAGGTGTTCAAGATCCACGGGGGAGTGCCTGTACCAACCGACCGGGTGGTTCAGACTCCGTACGAAGAAAATCTCACCGCGGCCTTCCTGGATGCGTTGGACGACAAAATATCGGAATTCATAGAGACACATTGCATTGGGTGGCGTACCGCCAGACTTGATTTGATTATAAGTCACGCAACCCACGCAGAAAATCTCTTCATGAAGAAAGAAAAGTTCGAGAAGAATAGAAAAGAAGAAATAACCAAGAAGCTCCAGCTCGCCCAACTGGAGGCCCTGGAGAATCCTAAACCAACCCGTCGCGACAAAGACCAAGGAACCGACCGGCCAGAAGAGAGAAAGTCCCGTGGAGTAATCAACCGGGACTGTTTGTATTGTGGCTCCAAGGATCATTGGTTAAAAGATTGTCCGATTAGAAATGAGGAAAACGATGAAGCGGACGACTGGGAATCCGCACCTTCCTGTGAAGTGACTGTGAATCATCCAAGAGGCGGAGGTGGAAGGGGGCATTCGCATGACGGGACGCAGGAGCAGACCAGGTCCAAGGAGGAGGTATGAGCACCATAACACAAACACAACGCACACAAGCACCACATCCAAATTATTGTTGTATGGTTCACCAGCCTTAAGCGAGCTAATCAGCTAAATTTATTATTAGATATGGTTATTTTAAACAAAGGGCTATTGTAGACAGTGGATACTCGATTTTTACAATCTATCACAACCAATATAATGGTCAAACATATCACACAGCCATGACATGACCCCAACTGACCCAGACTAACCCCGACTGACCCCCACTGACAACAGAAGTGTATTGCCTAATATTGAAAATGCAGATTTTTATATTATGATATTTTGTAAATGTTTTATGGCCAAATGGCAAGAAGGTGAATTAATGAACGTATGAGAGAGATTGGAAGAAGTATGTGTTATGGAAGGAGAAGAGATAGATGAGAACGTAAGGCAAGACAAGATAAGGAAAGGGGTGGGGAGAGAGATAACCCATCTACATCGAGTTTGTTCAAATAGATCCGGACCTGGACAACGCTCCTCCCCCGCCTGCTTTCAGCCCGACCAGTGGCCCAATACAGTGCAAATACCCCACGTCACGACTCCTCTTCATCAGACTTTATGAAGTTACAGACCATGGGAGGCCCACCTGAAGAGCTACGGAACGGTCTGCTGGACGACACAAGGAGACAGTCCAGCAGGACCAACAGCACCAGAGTGGTGGCCTCCATGGTGCCTGTGTAGCCACATTGAAGTGGCCTGAACAAAGAGACAAAGGAGGGTCTCAGAGACGGGAGAGACGTGGGGACAGGCACTTCAAAGGACAGCCCGGGATGCGGATGAGAGGCAGGAAGCAGAGAGAGAGGTGGAGGCGTGTCCAGGCGGAGGGAGAGAAGAGCAGTGTACGGAAAGTATCACACTAGACACAGCATTACTGTCTATATGAGTGTGTGATAGTTTCTAAGAAGTATATCTGAAAGGTTTGAAAGTTATTAGGAAAAGTAGTTTGAAGGATCAAAGACAAGTAGAAAAGTTGAAAGTTAAAGAAATGTTTTTTTTCAGAATTAAAGTAGAAGGTTTTTGGTGCACTCGCAACAGAAAGCCATGCTTACAGGCCTGGGCTTTCCCTTATTATGGTAAATTGACGCATGGGAAAGTCCATGCGTCAAGAGGGGGGATGGGGAGCCCACAACAACAACCTTGAACAACAACCTTGGGTATACTAAAGCAAACCCAAGGAAATAATTACTAAAAAAAAAAAATTATTAAACAAACCCCATGTAGGTCCCCCAGAGACATCATGAAGGACAATGGGAAAGAGAAGAGGAATACCGTTTAAATGTTGGGTTATACTGTGTAATATTAATACTGACTGGATTGACAATTAATGTTTAGAGTAGTAAACATTAAGTGCTTGCCAACTACTCATGTGTTTGTATCACGGAAGCAGCATTAAGGACACATCAAATAAGAATATTTTTGTTTAGAAATGTTTTTAAAAGGTAGCCTTGTTTCTTTGTTTTGGTTTTCTTTTCTGTTTTTATTTTTATGACTTTTGAATATATGGAAACAGATGACTTGATTGTGATGTTAGGTGATTTTATGCTACCTTCTGTAAAAGCGAACGGTGGTATAAATAGTCTGAACAACCTCCTATAAAAGCGGAGAAGTGCTGATGGTCGGACATGATAGATTTTTGAATTTGTGATTATAAAATAATCAAAGGGGGGATTGTGATGGAAAATCTACATGTTGTATTGTTTTGGTCTATATGAATTTAAGTTTTGTTGCTATTCTGTGTAATTTTATATAGTGTCTGCCTTCTGGGCTCCTTTTGGGTCATTTAAAGTGTAAACCGTCAAGGGTAGAGTGATACATTTTTATTGCCTGCCCTTTCCTATGTTCTTTGTCATGTAATCACCCCCATGCAATCCTCTGAGTGTGGGCATTCTCGGTTTCTTCGACCCCCTGGCTAGCGTCAACAAAGCCAGGGGTTTAGGGACACGGCGCTACCCCCTCCAAATGGCATTCACACAGCTGAAGTTGTAAAGATAACCATCTGGTAACACAACTAGGCTTTTGGTTTGTGGGGGACCCACCTCCCTAATAACCCAAAGAATAGAACTCCTCGATTGGAAGACTCGGTGGATTGTTGCGCGAAGCGTACCTTCAGAGGAATGAAAGTAGTAAACGCAAAGCGAAGCTCCCCATCCTGGGGGCCCCAGATTATGTATGTATGCTGTTATGTTGTTTGTTGATGCATGGTGTGATGTATCTTGTTCGTACTTTTAATACAAATATATTAACACTATTGTCAACAGTATTGGTGCTTTTTGAATCTAAAATATCTACTCTGCTTCGACGCAAATCTGAGACAGAAATTGCAACGACACCCCGTACCCTGCAGGGCGAAGCACTCCTGGACGGAGAGGGGCGCCCCCAGGAGGGGGGGGGGGGGGGGGGGGGGGGGGGGGTCGGCCAGGACCTCCTCCCCTCCGGTGTCCTCCTCCATCATGTGACCACAGCCACAGCCCGACGAATTACAGTTTGCAATTCGTAAACACAGAGAAAGAGAGAGATTTAGATTTTCAAAAACACTTTTTTTTACAATCAACCGAGAGTACAATACATCAGGAAATGTGCTATTTGTTCAGTCTTTAAGAATTGTTGGTTTATCCAACAAAATCCTGTGCAAAGTGCAACTCATCATTTTCAACAAAGCAAATAATATTATTGTAACACCGGCGCTGTTTAAAAGCAGCTACATCCCCAAACGCCTTATAAAACGTATACTCCAGCCAGACTCTGGCTCTGACGTTACAGAGGAACACAGGAGGGGCCTCATGCCCTGCTCTGCCCTCCACCTTATTTCTCCGGCTGATGTACATGGCCATTTCGCATCTCCTAAGAGATGATTTACTAGCTGCCACTTAAATATTACTTTTTTTGTATCCAGCACCAAAGATAAAAACTTTTTTCCGAAAAAAACATGTTCAACAGACTAAAAACCAAAGTTAAAAGAGAAAAAAAACAGTGAGTCTCGGGCACTCCAGACACTCCAGTTTTCCATAAATATGGAAAACTGTCTCCCGTAGGCCACAGAACGGACATGTGTTTGAAACAGCAGGATTTAAAACCGAGATAAAAGTATTTGAGGCGATGGCACCATGTAGTACCCTCCACTGGAGGTGGAGGGTACCCCCCCCCAAAACCACCCCCCCCAAACCAAAACCCAGGGAGGAGGTCCAAGAATAATCTCGGAAAAACATTTGTTGTTCTATTAATAATTTTTCTTAAGGCACTTATGGAAGCATTATTAACTAATACAACGAGAAATCATCGGCTAAACACACGAGAACATTCAGTTGGATCCAATGAGTTGTTTATTGCAATTATGCTTCATTAACAAATAAGACAGAAAAATAGTCCCTTACATGTACACAATAAACACAAGGACCAAAACAATAGAAAAATCAGGATTATGACAAAATTATGATATAAGAGCCCTTAAGACTTAAACTGGTGAAGTCTGAAAATATATAAAGATTGACCATCAATAGGTATTTTATATACTTTTCAAATAATAAATGTGCTTATCTAACTATGGGAGATCTTAAAAGTATTTTCATGGTTTATCATGCTATACTTTAAATAAGAGAGAGAGAAGAGAGAGAGAGAGAGAGAGAGAGAGAGAGAGGA
Source organism: Gadus chalcogrammus (assembly GCF_026213295.1). Taxonomy (NCBI): domain Eukaryota; kingdom Metazoa; phylum Chordata; class Actinopteri; order Gadiformes; family Gadidae; genus Gadus; species Gadus chalcogrammus. Next base: position 10,406 of record NW_026613525.1, read on the forward strand.
GAGAGAGAGAGAGAGAGAGAGGGAGAGGAGAGGGAGGGAGAGAAGAGAGAGAGAGGGAGGGATTATTATTATTATTTATTTATTTTGATTTTTGAAAAAAACTTTATTTTCAGTTTCTTTCAACAAAAGAAAATTGTCATTTTATACAAACAATCTTTGGTTTAGACAGGAAAAAATAAATAATGGATAATAAATAATAAAATGCACATTAAAACACAGCGTTAAAAGAGAGCTTTCCCTCGTGTACCGAACACACAGCTGTGGTGAAGCACCAAACGTCTGTAAAATCTTTCATCGTTTCATTAGCTCATGATACCTTTGATCTATCTTTATCCTGGCCTTGACCAGCACGCAAAACATCTCCCTTAGCCCAAGGCCTGCCTCCCCCTCTACTTGGTTTTTCCTGGTTTTGTAGATTGCCATTTTCGCTTGACCCACCACATAATTTAACAGACACCATTCTTTGAATCATTTTTGTCAAAACCAGCACCGCCAATAAAACCAGCCTCCGACCACACCTCCCACACATTAAAACACAGTTTTTAAAACGTGGAATAAAACACTCAGTCTGTGACACTCAAGATAGCAGTGAACCAGGGTTTCAGGTTGGTCACAGAAGGGACAAGTCTCTGACACAGTGGGGTTGATTTTGGAGATAAAAACATTGACAGCCAGCGCCCCCTGCAGGATCCTCCATTGCAGGTCTCCTGTCCTTTTATTTAGTGGAGGCTTGTAGAGAAGCCTCCACACTGGCGCCCGGCCCTGCAGCCTCTGTTTCCACACTGTGTCTCTGTTGGTGCTCAGTTTTTCTTTGTGTACAGCCACCACACAGTATCTGTATAAGGTTTTCCCCGGAAGCATTTGTACATCCAACATGGACTTAGAAATGCCCATTGGTTTGTCCAGCCCGCTCTGGTCCACGGACAGACTGAGTTCCGGGAACGGATCTCCCTTGTTCGGTACCTCCGCCCCTGCTGTACTCCCTCAGCATCTCATGCTCCTCTGCGCTCAGCCTGTTACTCCACTGGTTCAAGATGTTTCTGGTTTGCCGGTTGGACCTCAGGCCCAGGAGAGAGGCCACAGCCTGCGTGTTGTGTAGCCCGGGCCCTGCCACGTCTACCACCTGCCTCAGCCTGACCGTCCCCGTGGAGCGAAGGCGCTGGGTGAGGCCAGGGCTGCTGTCGTCCTGTATGTCCAGCCGGGCCCCGCACACGTATGTCCAGCCGGTGTCCACGCTTTAAAAACACCATGATAAAAAGGAGGCAAGTTACACACACGATAAAATCACAATTCAATAAAAACAAAGACTTGTCTAAAACGAGGCCTGCTATCCTCTTTAAAATTATGCCTGTTACCGGCCTCCAGACGACATCATCATTGCAGGAAAGGTAACGCTGTACAAACTGAAGCCTAAAAGCTGCTGCCCTGCTCCCCAGGTGTACTAAGCCCTGCCCCCCCTATTCTTTTGGCAGGTATAGTACACTCTGGGGAACCCAATGCAATTTATCCCAGTAGAAGTTTAAGATGACTGTTTGAATTTTTTGCAGCAAACCAGCAGGGGGTTCTAGGCACTTGAGCCTGTGCCACAGGGTGGACGCTACCAGGTTGTTGACGATAAGAACCCTCCCTCTATATGACATGTGGGGAAGCAGCCACCTCCACTTTGCCAGCTTCCCCTCAACCTTTTCTATCACACCCTCCCAGTTCTTTCTTTCAGTTTGTTCATCCCCAGATGAACCCCCAGGTATCTGAAGCCTCCCCTCTTCCAGGTCAGCCCTCCCGGCAGCTGGGGCAGACCAGCAGCCCACCTCCCAACTGCCAGCGCCTCGCTCTTTTCCCAATTCACCTTGGCCGCTGAGAGTTTTCCAAATGTTTCAACAGTTTGGCTCAGTTTTTCAATATCTTCTTGATTTTTTATTAAAACGATGATGTCATCCTCGTAGGCTGATGAAATAAAATGTGTACTGATGTCAGGTAAAAACAGGCCATCAATAAAAAGACGAACATTTTGCAACAGTGGTTCTATGGACAGTGAATACAGCATACCTGACATGGCGCAGCCTTGTCTTATGCCTCTTTGTACATTAAAAGGTTTGCATAGACCACCATTTATCTTCAGCACACTCTCAATGTTCTCGTACAGGACCTTTATCTTAGCTATCAGACCCGGGCTGAGGCCGTACCTTTGTAAAACTTTCCAAAGGTAGCGGTGCTCAACCCGATCAAAGCTTTTTCCTGGTCTAACGAAACCAGACCAGCATCTAAGCCCAATGAACCGGAGGCTTCCAAAATATCCCTTATTAGTGACACATTGTCAACAATAGACCTGCCAGGCACACAGTAAGTCTGAGTCCGGTGGATGAGCTGCTCCATCACTTTCTTCAGACGGTTGGCCAGGGCTTTGGACAGCAGCTTATAGTCTGAGCACAGCAGTGAGACGGGTCGCCAGTTCCTTATCTGCTGCAGGTCTCCCTTCTTAGGCAGCAGCGTCAGCACTGCTCTCCTGCAGCTCTGGGGGAGTGAGAGGTCTTCAAAACTCTCTGAGAAGACCCCCAGCAAATCGTCTTTCAGCTCTGTCCAGACGCTCGGTAAAACTCTGACGGCAGACCATCTATGCCGGGGGCCTTACCCCCCTGCACACTCTGCAAGGCTGCAAACAGCTCTGCCTCAGTCAGGGGCCCCTCCAGCTCCCTGTTAGTCTCTTCTGACACTGTGGGCAGGTCCTGACAGAATGGGTTAAAAGCAGCATCATCTTCCTGGTACTCACTGCTGTAAAGCTGCACATAGAACGCCACCGCTCTACTCCTGATGGCTACAGTGTGTGTCAGTGTCTGCCCATCCTCTGCCTGCAGCGAGTGCATTTGTCTGCTCTGGCCATTCTTCTGTTCCAGGCTGAAGAAGTACTTGGAGGGAGAATCCATCAGCGCAGCGCTCTGGAACCGAGAGCGGACTAGCGCCCCCTGCGCTCTGGCGCCCAGCAGGTCTGCCAGTACAGCTTTTTTAGATTTGAGGTTTTCAATACAACCTCCATTTCCTGTGGACTGGGAGGAAATCTGCAGCTCCACTATACCTACCTCCAGATCTTTGATAGACTTGGTCATGTCACGAGAAACATTGAGAGTGTACTGCTGACAAAGCTGCTTTATTTGTACTTTACCATGGTCCCACCATTGTTTTGAACAAATAAAATCCCCCTTCCTCTCTCTAAAACCTCTCCAAAAATAAATAAAAACTTCTCTAAAATGCGCATCTAAAAGCAAAGTGGTGTTAAAATGCCAATAAGCAGACTTACTCTTGAGATTTTTAATAAAAACCTCACATAAAACCATGGAATGGTCTGAGAAGCCCACTGGACATATGTTACACCTCTTAAAACTGCTAAAATGCTGCGTAAAACAATAAAACCTGTCTAACCTAGCTAAAGATAAAATACGTTCTCTGCTGTGGACCCAAGTGTACTGCCTTGTATTGTGGTGGATTTTTCTCCATACGTCACTCAGACTGTGAGTGTCTATGAGTGAAAGCATCGCCTTCTGAGAAGGTGCATGTGGTTCTGGGTGGTTTCTATCAAATGTATGATTTGCTGTGCAGTTAAAATCCCCTCCTAAAAATAAATAATCCTCTGGCACACATTCCTTTAAAACCAAACTGAGTTCATTTAAAAAGAGAACTCTGCCAGGGCCAAAATTAGGGGCATACACATTAATAAAAACAATATTAAAACGCTCATACTTTGCTTTAACCACAAGCATTCTCCCCTGCACCCGCTCCTCCACCACATGAGATACAGGACTAAAATCTCTGGAAAAAAGGAGAGCCACCCCTGCACTAGTGCTGTTAAAATGGCTTAAAATTACCTGTCCGTCAAACTCCCTCCTCCAGCCTGTTTCATTAAAAACATCACTATGGGTCTCCTGCAACATCATAACATTCGTTTTTTTCAATTTAAAAGTTTCAAAATGCAAGCCCTCTTTTTCACATCTCTAGCTCCATTGACATTGAGTGTGGACATTTTAAAATGACTCATTAAAAAAGATGTTAAGAGAGACACACATGCTAGCAGAGACAGCAGGCACACTGCTTTATGTACACTCTGAGACGTCATCATTTAGCTTTTTCTTTTATTTTCTTTCCCATTTTCTTCAACCTGTAGTATTCTGTGTCAGTGAACCCTCCTTCCCCTCTCATTTTCATCTGAGCTTTTACAGATACCAACAGCATTTTTACATCTGCAAAGTAATCCTTATATTTGGGATTCTTCATGTTCTTGGTCTCTTGCAAAAAAACCTTATACTCTTTACAGAGTACATTTCACCCATGTGAAGCAGAAGGCATTTGTGAGTCAGTGAGGGGCTGGCTGTCTGTACCACAGTCCTCCATCTCCTCCTCCCCGCCACTAGACCCTGTCTCCTCATCACTGCATTCTGAGTCTGTGTTTATCTGTTCCTCCTCCTGCTTCCTACTAGCTGCTGGTTTCCTTGCCTTAGACTTAGAGCCACATGCTTCACCTGCCTGTTTTCTTTTTAAAAGGGGAGCCTTACAAAGGTTCTCTTCCTCCTCCATCGCCCCCCTCACTGTCATGCTCTGCTGCAGCAGAGATGGGCCCAGCCTCTACACACACTGCCTGTTCTGTGGTACTACTGTTCCCCTCCTCCTGAACAACACACTCACTCTGTTTATCATTGTCAACAGTTTCAACACACACACTTGGAGATTCATTATTGGATTCTCCCCATACTGTATTCTAGTTGTAATATATTCTTTTATACTCTCAATGTTATATTGTTTGGCAGGTTATTTTCCACACTTGAAACCTGCTGCTCTACAGTGTCAACATCTTTTGAAGAGTCTGTAGACTGAGCTGCTGATGCCTCAGCAGGCTCAGCAGGCTCAGCCTGTCTCCCAGGGGTTTTGTAGGGGCAAGCTTGCACCAAATGTCCTTCCTTGCCGCAGGCAAAGCACTTCAGGTTTCCAGAATTAACAAAAACTGCATAGTCAAAATCATCAACTCTTAATTTGAAAACTAGATTCAATTCAGTGTCTTTTTTGTGTAAAATCATATGTACTTGCCGTCTATGGGATACTACATGCCGCAGCAGCGGGGACTTGCACCCCGACGGCAGCTTCCTTATTGCCAAGACAATCTTCCCGTGCCTCGACAGCTCCCGGAGCAGAACCTCGTCTCCAATGAACGGAGGGATGTTGGAAATTGTAATCCGCGTTGTCGGTGTTGTCAGCGGAGACACGGAAACAAACGAGTCCTTCACAACAATCCCTTTCTCCACCACCTTGTTCGCCTTGGCCACACTGTCCACAAAAATCACGACTGCTCCGTTCATCTGAGCCGCGGATCTTATGCTGATCTGCCCGACTATTTCTGCCACTGCAAGGCTACAGTCCTCCACCGAGCACAGGAAGGTGGTGGAGATCTTGAAGCCGTGCATGCGGCTTAGTTCCCCGAAAGCCACCATGCTCCCAGGTCCCGGCGCACCGACCAGCGGTTGCTGGTCGATCGCGTGAAAAAAAACACCAAAAGTGACGCAAAAACACAAAAAAAGAACCCACCAAACCGTTCGCCCAAGTATATTTACAATACACAACAAAAAAAACTATGAGGAAAGTTTGCGAGAGAGAGAGAGAGAGAGAGAGAGAGCGGCCCCACCGACCCCCCTCAGTACCCTTCGTGTGTGTGTGTGTGTGTGTGTGTGTGTGTGTGTGTGTGTGTGTGTGTGTGTGTGTGTGTGTGTGTGTGTGTGTGTGTGTGTCAGACATGCAAACGGCGCGCTTTTTGGCGCAAGTCGCTTTTTTATCATACATTTTGGGGACCTGTGTGGTTCGTGCAGATCCGAAGAGTTTTTTTGGGGGGGGGGGTCGGGTGCGTCGATCGGTCGCGCGTGCAGGTGTCAATATTCCGTAATCTGACTGACTGAGACCCCCGTGCCTTCGAAGTAAAGAAAAGTGATTCCGGAAATGATTTTGTTAGGGGACCAATCACAGCCCTTGCGTCGCGTCGAAATATTGGATGCGCAAGCGCACGGTAGAGCTTAGAACGGGCTCAGAAAATCAAGCCCGACCCCCGAGCCCGTGCACGTTCTGTCCGAGCCCGGCCCGACCCGACACATTAACTGTAATTAGGAGCCCTAGCCCGATTTCAACCCGACATTTATTTTAACACGTATGTAACTTTGTACACATTTGTTACTAGGCCTACTCAGCTAAATATATATGTAAGGGATAATGTATAGAACGCCGGTCATTATCGGGAAAATAAGCCCGACAGGGCGAACAGTACACCGACGCGCAGCGAAGGCGTCTTGCTAGCTACCAAAGTGAACGGAGTGTTCCACGGCATTGAGAAGACCTGTGTAATAAAGGCCTATAATATTTCTGTTTATGGCATAGATTTCTCCTCAGATGAGGGCCAATAAACCAATGATAAAAATAAAAATAAAAACGCTCGATCAAAGGCCCGGCCCGACCCGGCCCGAGGATAGTGGTGGGAAATATTGGAGAAGGATGCACTTATTGTGCAGCAGGACGCAGGGTGCAAGTGCAGTTGGAAGTGGTCATGGCTAAAATTAGTAGCCACTACTGAGGTGAATACAACAGAAGCATAACTTTCCACTGTCTGACTTTTTCCAAAAAAATTAGAAAAAAGGATGTGCTAAATGCGCACACACTGCATTAAAGAAATTAATTATGCCAGCAGGGGTGTACATGCCCTGTATGCACACTGTAAGGCAGACATTCATCGGAGGAAAGTGACAACAACAATAACTACACAAAGTGTTGCACAGCTTCTCCGAAACCCTCTCCCATAAACCCCCTAAGCAGCAGATAAGATCAGGGACAGTGCCAGGCCTATACTGCCAGTACCTGTACCTGTGATTGCATATCCAATGCAGAGGTGTTTGTGTGTGTGTGAAAATAAATTAACTTAGTTTAAAAAGGCACTTTACCTGAGTAACTTATATATTTTTTTATCTTTCTAGGCATATAGCATATAGCATAGGCCTTATCATGATAATAGGATATCATGCCGTCATATTTTTTCCGACTTCGGGTAGCTCTCTCTTTTTTGTCATACATGTGTTTGGATCCCTGGTGTGTGTGTGTGTGGTGTGTGTGTGGTGTGTGTGTGTGTGTGTGTGTGTGTGTGTGTGTGTGTGTGTGTGTGTGGGTGTGTGTGTGTGTGTAGCTTGTCTGGCTGCCTGGTCACACAGGAAGGCTGTGCTTCTCTGGCCTCGGCTCTGAGCTCCAACCCCTCCCATCTGACAGAGCTGGACCTGAGCTACAATCACCCAGGAGACTCTGGAGCTGCACTGCTCTCTGCTGGACTGGAGGATCCACGCTGGAGACTGAACACTCTCAGGTATGGAGAGGACAGCTCACCACTCAGGGACAAAGTCTCCTACAAGGATTCATGCCGCTGCCAGATTAAGTGGTTTGCAGATGATGAAGGTGAATGTTTCAACATGCTGCTCTCACTTTGTTTCCCCCCCAGCGTGGAGCACGGTGGAGTGAGGAGGCTGAAACCAGCTCTAAAGAAGTGTCTGTTTGATTCACCACATCACACACTCACTATTGAGATGGAAAGTCCATCCACACAGCAGGAAGTGAGGTCACATCCTACTGGGAATGAAGATGATGGCTGACCTCATGTATCTTACGTATATTAATACTGTCGACCATCACATTAAACCTGCTTGTATAAAACCCAGCAGGTATTACATTGATATATTATGTATTGGATAGTTAATAATGTAGTGATTATTAACAGACATAATCATGATAATCATCATGAAGCTAACATCTGGGCTCGGGGGAGGGGGGGGGGGGGGTGAGAGGGGGGGTGACGGGGCTGAGGGGGGCGGTGATGGTGCTGAGTGAGGGCTGAGGGTCCCATTCTGGGTCCCGGACTATAATGAAACTAATGTAACAATAGAGTAACTATAACATCACATGACCCCCCCCTCACATTACTGAGGGGGGGGGGGGTTGAAGGGGAGGGGGGGTGCTGAGGGTCCCGGTCCTGGGTGAGGGGGGGCTGTTGGGGAGGAGGCTGAGGAGGGGGGGGGGCGGTGAGGGGGAGGGGGCTGAGGAGGGGGAGGGGGGCGGTGTGGGGGAGGGGGCTGAGGAGGGGGAGGGGGGCGGTGTGGGGGAGGGGGCTACGGGGGGCGGTGAGGGGGCTACGGGGGGCGGTGAGGGGGAGGGGGCTGAGGAGGGGGAGGGGGCTACGGGGGGCGGTGAGGGGGAGGGGGGTGAGGAGGGGGAGGGGGATACGGGGGCGGTGAGGGGGAGGGGGCTGAGGAGGGGGAGGGGGCTACGGGGGGCGGTGAGGGGGAGGGGGGTGAGGAGGGGGAGGGGGGCTACAGGGGGCGGTGAGGGGGAGGGGGCTGAGGAGGGGGAGGGGGAGTCTGAAGCAATAGTGTAACTATCATCACATGATACATAGATCCCCTCCCCCCACATGTCATGTTCAGGAGAACAGTACTAGTGATGAATGAGTGTATTCATAACACTGTTGTTGATGTACCCGAGGCTGCCGTGTGACGCCGTGTGACGCCGCAGACGCAACTTCCAGGTTGCCGGCTTGGTTTGTTTGGTTTGGTTAGCAGGACGCTTAGCGTCGACCTGCTATCTCGGTTTGTATCTATTTTCGGTATTTATATCTGTGACCTGTTCTGCATACTCTGTATTGTATTCGCTGTTTCCTCGCTGGAGCTCCGTCTGCATCAAACCACGGTAAGCATGGACTCGGTTGTTCTTGTTCTTGCTCTGACTTTCTCATGGATAAGATAGCTCTGCTAGAGAGACGTATCTGTCAGTTAGAGGAGGAAAGGGTAGCGAGCAGAAAAAAACAGATACTCCAGAAAGTATAGAGAAGAGACCCGCCAGGCGGACTCGTGGAGCTAACGTATCGTTAGCAGTGACTCCGTCAAGGCAATCCTGTCGGCAGCACCACTTGCGAGGCAGGTTGCGGTCAGTACCCTGCCTCGCAAGTCTTTTTCGGGGGTAAAAACGCTAGTCATAGGTGACTCTGTTACACGTAAAGTTAGGCTACACTCGCCAGCGAAAGTTATTTGCCTACCTGGGGCCAGGGCTCCCGACATTGAAGCTAAACTTAGGGTGCTGACATGCGGTCAGACCTCATACGGAGTCAGATTAGATGCACCAAACATCGACACTAGTTTCGACAACATTGTAGTCCATGTCGGCACCAACGATGCTAGGACAAGACAAACTGAGGTCACAAAAAGCAACATAGCTAGGCTTTGTGACTTCGCCAAAAGATGTGTCGGCATCGATTAATTCTCTCTGGCCCTCTGCCCGATAAGGGTAATGATGAGCGTTATAGTAGATTATTGTCTCTAAATCGCTGGCTGGCCCTATATAGCTCAGAGCAGGGCTTTGGTTTCATAGATAACTGGCCCTCCCTGTGGGGTCGCCCTGGTGTGCTCATGAGAGACGGCCTACACCCTACTGGGTTAGGCGCCTCAATTATGTCAAAAAACATAGATAGATGTCTTAGTCAGGCGTGACTCATCCACTCACAGCACGCTGGGCTGCAGGAGTTTAGTAAACCTGCTAGCAACATGATAGTCTACGTTGCAGAGTCCAGAACAGAGTCTAGAACAGCAGATGGGTTAGCTGAACCAGGATCTATTGCACCAATTGTTTCAGAGCTGAGTGTTAACCACTCCCTCTGTAACTAACGCTGTACCTATATGTACGGTGGTGCAAAACTGCATGTCAAACGGCATGTCAAACCGCATGTCAAATCGCATGTCAAATCGCATGGTAAATCGCATGATGCATGACGCAACGCATGAAATTAACGCTGTACCTATGTGTACAGTCGTGAAAATCGCATGTTAAATCGCATGACAGAGCTGAGTGTTAACCACACTCCCTCTGAAATTAACGCTGTACCTAGTACAGGCGTGCAAAATCGCATGGCAAATCGCATGATAAACCGCACGTCAAATCAAATACTAACAACTAACCGGACTCCCCCTGAAATTAATACTGTACCTATATGTACGGTGGTGCGGCCCCGCTCTGTCTCGAGGTGTAAAACCCGCAGGCGAGGGCCGCGACCAGTATGTCCAACTCTGGCGATCCCACTGATCGCCTCAGAGCTAAGTGTTAACCAGACTCCCTCTGAAAATAACGCTGTACCTATATGTACGGTGGTGCGGCCTCGCGCTGTCTCGAGGTGTAAAACCCGCAGACGAGGGCCGCAACCAGTATGTTGAAACCGCGGTATCCCCTTGACCACTTCAGAGCTGAGTGTTAACCGGACTCCCTCTGAAAATATAAAAAGGAAGCACTCAGAATAGGGTTCATGAACATAAGGTCGCTTTCATCGAAGGCGCTCTTGGTCCATGATCTAATTATTGATAAAAAGATCGACATACTGGGGCTTTGTGAAACCTGGTTAAAACCAGATGAGTTTCTAGCCCTAAACGAAGCTACTCCACCCCATTACGTTAGCACCCAAGTATCTAGAGAAGTTAAGAAAGGTGGTGGAGTAGCCCTGGTATCTAATTCTAAGCTTAATTTAAAGCCAAAGAATAGATATATTTTCAGATCCTTTGAGGTGCTAGCGCTCTGCACCTCAGCTCCCGAGAAGCAAAACGAGTTCCAGACTCTTTTGTTTTAGCTGTAGTATACCGTCCCCAGGACCGTATTCAGTTTTTGGATGAGTTTTCTGACTTTGCAGCTGATTTGGCTACATATTCAGACAATTTTGCTTATTGGGGATTTCAACATTCATGAATAACCCGTCTGATGCCCTTGCAAGGGTTTTTCTGTCCATTACAGATACGCTTGGCTTCAAACAGCTCGTCCAGCACCCACATCGGTGGAAACACGCTGGATCTCGTTCTGACCCGCGGTGTAGACATTTCACAGCTAGTGGTCTCTTCCTACACCTCAGCTTTATCAGACCACTTTTTGCTCACTTTCCAGGTGGTGGTATCCTGCCCCTGCGATGATCAGCAAGCTACTTTCAGCTGTCGCCGCATCACACCTGAACCATTACAGCTATGGCAGATAAGTTATCTGGTTCACTTGCACCTCTCTGTAACTATAGTGGTTCTGTGGAGTGCCTTACTGATGACCTCAACATTGCCTTGTCTGTTGCCATTGATTCAGTTGCTCCGTACGTAACGAAAAAACGAACATTGAAAAAACCAGCTCCTTGGTTTAATGCAGAAACGCGCATTTTGAAGCGAAACTGCAGGATCCTTGAACGCAAGTGGCGCTCGACTAAACTTGAGGTCTTTCATCTTGCATGGCATAATAGTCTGATCACCTATAAGGGTGCGCTGACTATCGCCAGGAACGCCTACTTTTCTAGTATCATTAATTTGAATAGAAATAATCCGAAGTTTCTTTTTGACACGGTGAGGAGTCTCACTCAGAAACAGAATCAGACTGTAGGCTCCTCGATCGTGGCAGGTGAATTTATGGATTTCTTTGAGAATAAGATTCAATCAATTAGAGAGGAAATTGATGCTTGCCGGGCGGCTAATCCTAACATTCTGTGGGGCAGGATGGGGTTCTGCCAAGTAGGATGGTGAACTCTGACGTAACTCTTTTGGAGTTTAAGGCAATTTCCTTGGTGGAACTTGAAAGGGTGATAAAGGCCCCAAAGCCAACAACTTGTATGTTGGATCCGCTCCCTTCCAGGGTTCTTAAGGAACTTCTTCCAACGTTGGGGCCTGTTATCCTCTCGCTTATGAATCTTTCGTTTTCAACAGGAATTGTTCCTTCCAATTTCAAGGCTGCGGTGTTAAAACCGCTACTCAAAAAGCCTGGCCTAGATCCTGAAATAGTCAGGAACTATCGGCCTATATCGAATCTGCCCTTCTTGTCCAAGGTACAGGAAAGGATTGTAGCAAAGCAAATTGTTGATTATCTGACGAGGAATAATCTCTTTGAACCTTTCCAGTCGGGGTTCAGGAATTTCCATTCAACTGAAACTGCTATTACAAGAGTTGTAAATGACATCCTTCTTGCTTGGATGAAATACAAGCACAATGCTTGTGATGTTGGATCTGAGCGCTGCGTTTGATACGATTGACCATAGCACTCTTCTTCACCGTCTTGAACACTATGTTGGTTTCGGGGTACGGCTCTGGTTGGCTTGAATCGTACCTCACAGATAGAACCCAATTTGTGCTTCATGAGGGTGCAGAATCAAAGCATTGTAAATTGGCGCTTTGGTGTACCACAAGGGTCGGTTCTTGGTCCATTGCTCTTTGCAATTTATATGCTTCCCCTCGGTGACGTTATCCGCGGCTTCGGAATTAGTTTCCATTGCTATGCGGATGACACCCAGCTCTACATTCCTGTAGATTCTGGGGACTCGGCCCAGATTCAAAGGGTTGAGTCCTGTCTGGCTGCTGTGAAGGGCTGGATGTCACAAAACTTCCTACAGCTTAATACTGGGAAGACAGAGTTGATGATTATCGGCTCGAAGCGGGACCGTGAAAAGTTTGAGGATGTCTCTCTGTGGTTGGATGGCTTCGCCATCCCACAGAGTGCATCCGTCAGAAATCTTGGTGTCATGTTTGACCCTCAATTATGCTTTGATCAGCATATAAGAAGTATAACTAGAATTGCCTTTTACCATCTGAGAAACATTGCAAGAATCAGACCAATGTTATCTGCAGTGGATGCAGAGACACTGATTCATGCGTTTGTCTCGTCAAGACTGGACTATTGCAATGCATTGTTCTCGGGATTACCGAACTCTACCACAAAAGGCCTACAGCTGGTACACAATGCGGCAGTTGGATTGCTGACCAGAACGAGAAAGTTTGATCATATTACACCTGTTCTCGCCTCTTTGCACTGGCTTCCAATAACTTTCAGATCAGACTTTAAGGTGCTATTGCTAACCTATAAAGCCTTGCATGGACTATCTCCATCGTACCTGAAGGACCTGATCATTCCTTATAGTCCTTCTCGGTCTCTCCGGTCTTCGGGAGCCGGCCTTCTTTCATTGCCGAAGGTTAAAAAGAAATCGGCTGGACAGAGAGCGTTTGCCTATCGAGCCCCCTTTTTATGGAATAGGCTGCCATCAGCGATCAGGGAAGCTGACTCTGTGGAGCTATTCAAAGGGAAGCTCAAAACGCATCTCTACAATCTTGCATTTGGAGTGTGAAAACAACAGATGCGAAGTGAAGACTACTCTGTTTGCTTGTTTTTTTGTTATTACATTATACATTCCCACTATGTACTTTTCCGTTCTAATTCACTATTCTGTTTGTTCTCGCGTGTTGCGGGTGCTGGACTGGATGCCTGGACTCTCCTCATGGATAATCGGCCAGAACCCCATCACCATTTTTTAAATGTTGTACATGTATTTACCTGTGTGTCAATTGTGGCACCCATTGCACTCCTGACCATCCCTGGAAGAAGGGATCCCCTACACTGCGTTTCTTCTCAAGATTTCTTCCTTGCTGATTCAAGGGAGTTTTTTCTTGCCCGTGTGGGGGCATGGGTAAAGGGGGGTGTCACAAATATTTGGCCTGTTAAGCCCTTTGAGACTGTAATGGTGATTAAGGGCTATACAAATAAAATTGAATTGAATTGAATTGAATGTATTCATAATATTGTTGTTGATGTTTTCATAACTTTATTGTTGAGGTGTGTGCATCTATGAATGTGTACATATGTGTATGTATGTATGTGTTCATATCTATGTATCTGTACACAGAGCGCAGGAGAACAGTACTAGTGATGATGATGATGAGGATGAAGAGCGGTTCAGCAGCTCATCATGTCTGGTTCTCCCTCAGATGCCTGTGACCTCACACTGGACCCCAACACGGCCCACAGACGACTCTCTCTGTCTGAGGACAACAGGAAGGTGACGTGGGTTGATGAGGACCAGTCGTATCCGGATCACCCAGAGAGATTTGACTCCCTGCCCCAGGTGTTGGGTAGAGAGGCTCTGACTGGCCGCTGTTACTGGGAGGTAGAGAGGGAAGGAGGTGTTTGTATAGGAGTGACATACAGAGGAATCACAAGGAGAGGACGAGGTGTTGACAGCGGGCTTGGGGCGAACAACAAGTCCTGGGTTCTTTATTGTTCTGATGATCGTTACACTGCCCGGTACAACGGTATACAGACAGCCCTCCCTCTCCCCCCCGCTGGGTCCACCAGAGTAGGAGTGTATCTGGACCGGCCTGCTGGCTCTCTGTCCTTCTACAGAGTGTCCCCAGGTGGAGGAGGGTCCTCAGACACACTGACACACCTCCACACCTTCTGGTCCTCCTTCACCCAGGAGGACCTCCTCCCGGGGGTGAGGGTAGGGGGGTGGGGGGGGGCCTCAGCCTCTCTGTGTCGGTTGTAGAAAAAGAGCGGGGGCAGCAGGAGCATCCCAGTCCTGGGGGGGCCGTTCTCGTGTCTGTCTGTCTCCGACTCAGTGAAAAAATGGGGGGGGGGGGGGGGGTCATAAAAAAGAAAAGTGCCGCCCCTCCGTGAAACACGCACACACACACGCACACACACACACACACACACACACACACACACACTCAAACACACACACATGCACACGCACACACACACACACTGAAAGGACTGATGACTCAGTGTCTCTGTGGCAGTTATAGTCTCTGTCTCTCTCTGTCTCTCTCTGTCTCTCTGTCTCTCTGTCTCTCTCTCTCTGTCTCTCTGTCTCTCTCTCTCTCTCTCTCTCTCTCTCTCTCGCTCGCTCGCTCTCTCTTCTTTAAAGTATAGCATGATAAACCATGAAAAGGCTTTTAAGATCTCCCATAGTTAGATAAGCACATTTATTATTTGAAATGTACATAAAATACATATTGATTATCAGACTTCACCAGTTTAAGTCTTAAGGGCTCTTATATCATCATTTTTGTCATAATCCTGATTTGCGACCTGATTTAAAGATATGTTTTATTCATAATAACCAAGATGTCTATGGGATAATGTTGCATGTTGTAAATGACTTTAAACTGAATCTTGATTTTTTGTTTTCTGTTGGGAAGCAAGCGGCCGCAGAACATGTTCAGTTATTAAAGATACGTGCTCAACTGTTGATGGTTTGTAAAGTCTGCTGCTTCTATTGTTTTAGTCTTTGTGTTTATTGTGTACATGTAAGGGACTATTTTTCTGTCTTACTTGTTAATGAAGCATAATTGTAATAAACAACTCAGTGGATCCAACTGAATGTTCTCGTGTGTTCAGCCGATGATTTCTCGTTTTATTAGTGAATAATGCTTCCATAAGTGCCTTAAGAATAATAAGATATTAATCAGAAATTATCAATAAAACAATAAATGTTATTCCGATTTTATTCTGGGACCGCCTCCCTGGGTTTTGGTTGGGGGGGGGGGGGGTGCCTCAGTATCTCTGTGTCGGTTGTAGAAAGAAACCACAGACATATGGCTGGACTCTCTCTCTCTCTCTCTCTCTCTCTCTCTCTCTCTCTCTCTCTCTCTCTCTCTCTCTCTCTCTCTCTCTGATTGAGTGCTGAGAGCGTGTGTGAATGAGCTGCGGAGCGATTGTGGTTTTTCTAACTTTCATCTCCATTTTTATTGGTAAACGGCGTTTAGTTTTATATCGCTAGTTTAAGTCACTGTGAATTCCTTTTTTATTCAATTTGGTGGTTAGTTGGGGTGGTGATTGGGTGTTTGTTGTCTCCGGCGTCTTGCCGGTCGGCGTGTGTGCACAGCCACCATGGTAAATGGAGACGACCTCTCCACTTTAACCAGGAAGCACGACATTAAAATGGGTCTGGGCTTCCAGTGTAGCGTGGAGGACGTTTGTTTGGCTGTGGGAGAAAGGTTCGGACAGGACCGAATTAAGTCGGCTGCTCGTATTAACGGCGCCGTGGTAATCTTCCTGGACCAGCTGGAGAAAGTGAACCGAGTCGTCGAGACAGGCATCACCGTCAACGAGATGTTTGTTCAGGTGCTGCCGCTGGCACAAACTGCTACTAGGGTAGTCCTGTCAAACGTCCCCCTTTCATTGCCGATGAGTTTCTCAGCAGAGCATTGTCCGGACACGGGAAGATTGCTTCCCCGGTTAAAAAAAGCATGTCTTGGAAATCGAATTTGCTGAAACACGTGGTGTCTCACCGTAGACAGCTGTATATGATACTGAACAATTGGAACGAGGAACTGAACCTCAGTTTCATTGTAAAGGTAGATGATTATGATTAGGTGATTTCTGCGACCTCGGCGGGAATGAAATGCTTTGTTTGTGGAGAGGAGGGGCACATGGTAAAAGCCTGCCCGGGACAAGGTGATCTGAATCCGGCTGGTCCGGCCGGGGGGGGTGCTGGTACCGGGGCGAGGCCACACGTCTTAGTTTTGTAGGTGATAATTACCCTAACTTTGTCTTTGTTTATTACATTTATTTTCTCAGAAATGGAAGCGTTGTACACTGAAGTGAATCATTACCTGAAGCTAAACAGATACCACAGCCTAACCGCCCTCAACCCAGAAGGCAGGAAGGGCTATATAAGGAAGGTCTCAAAGTCTCAAAGAGTGTCAAACGCATTTGAGACAGTTTATATGTAGTGCTCTGTAATAGCACTATTCCTTTGCTTTTTTACCTTCCAAGTACTGCCCAAAATATTTGCTTGTATTTGACCTATATTTGTAGCAATTCAATTTTCAGGCCTGAATAACATTAAAAGCTATTTAATAATTGATTACATGCAGAGTATTGATTATAACCCTATACTTTCCATTGAACAATTACCCATTACCATAAATTGACACATTTTATAATGTAATCAAATTCTCACACATGTGAGCGTGCTCACACACATGAGCGTGCTCACACACGAATGCTTTCAGACACACGTTTAAGTCAAATTCACTAGATTTCCTGAAGCTACTTGTTGTTGTCATAATGTTACCTACATACACATTCATAATTCAAGTAGGGTAGATGAGGAGCTGTATTATCGGCACCAAAACCATACGAGGTTGGTTGTGTGCACCAACGAGCGGGCTCGTGATGTCCTTGTGGAGTGCCACGACAACCTGGGCACTGGAGGTCATCCAGGGAGGCGCAGGACATTGGATGAGATCAGTGGCGGGCCGTATTATTAGGCAAACCAGGCATTTGCCTGGAGCCCCGGGCCCCATAGAAGGTTTGTGGGGCCCCCAAAATGCCCCAATGCATATATTTTCTCCCCATATTTATAATTTTTATAAAAATCTCTTCACAATAGTAGCATCGGGATGTCTAATTACTCATGTTTTGACGATCTTTCCGTGTGCACCCCCCTTCAGTCTGCACTACATGGACTATTCCATGTAGTGCGCACAATGAAGTCAAATTCAAAACAGTAAGCGGTAAGAGAGAGAGAGAGAAATCGAGTGAGACATAAATCGAGTGAAACATGAAGCGATCGTACGAAAGCGGGTCACATAAAAAGAAGAAGAAAGACCAAAGGCAGGACTTTCTTTCAAAGCTACCAAAGCTATCCAGCTTTTTTACAGCCACCGCAGTGTCAGCGGGACCGTCGGAGGATCAAGAGCAGCCGTCAACGTCGTTTGCTGTCACGTTACTGCTCCTTTCATTCCAAGTGGCTCTGGCTCAGCCAGCAGCGATGCTAATGACGTGTGTCAACAAACTGACGGAGATGATGCACAACTGGTAGTGAATATTTCTCACTCTCCTTCTTCCACTTCGGTTATTGAAATTGATGACAATGACGATAACAATGACTGCGAGACACATATTCCTGTGGATGACCCAGCACTCTGGCCCAAGCTGCTGTGTCTTGGGCAGGTGCACACATATTATTGTGGATGACCCAGCACTCTGGCCCAAGGGCCGCAGATTCACAAAAGCATACTATTACAGAGTAATGAAAAATGGTGAGAGGGTGAACAGGTCTTGGTTAGTCTACAGTGAAAGTGCAGACCGTGTTTTTTGCTTTTGTTGTTGCCTTTTTGGGAAACAAAAACAACTGAGTGAGGAAGGATTTAAAGACTGGAATAACCTTGCAATGCATCTAATCAACCATGAAAGGTCTGAAGAGCACAGGAAAAATACTGATAGCTGGAAGCAGCTATCAGTAGGTTTCCAGTAGTGGTTTCCAGTAGGTCACAGCAGATAGCTGCTGTGACCTACTGGAAACCCTCAGGTAAATGATGACATAAGGTTAACAGTCAGTGTAATGTGTCAACATAACGAATCTTATTGTTTTGTATGTTATTCTCAATTTTTAAATAGATAATTAACATTTGCATGAAAGAAGGATAGTGACTTCTGTTCATCCCTTGTATGGAGTATCTCATTATGCCATATTTTATGCGATATAAGGTACATTAGACCGGTAGATGCAGGGCCCCCCAAATGACTGTTCGCCTGGAGCCCCCAAAGGGCTAAGTTCGCCACTGGATGAGATCATGGCATCCTACCACTGGGCAACTTTGCGAGAGGATGTGAACAAATGGGTGAGTTTTGGGACTTTTTGAAAGGTGAGTTATGAAACTGAATTGAGATGGATTTATTTTAAATATTTTTATGACATTCTGTAGAAGTGTTTTAATCCTTATATTGCAACAAATGTACAGAGTAATTGTTTTTTTGCTTTGTCATGCTCATGAGTAGACCTTGATGGAACTTTACTTGACTGCTTTAAAGGTTGATGAATGTCCCCGCTGTCAGCAAGACTGGCACCTGTCCTTCATCCAATTGATGTTGGCAAGGCATGGAGTGTCCTTGGGGTTGGCCTAATTGGTCCCCTTCCCACTGCCGCAAAGGGCAAAAGGTAGCTTTTATGCATGGCTGTTGTATGCGTAACCACATTTAAAGATAGTCAATGCAAAAGATTTGGTCTAAAGGAAAACTAGTGACAGGGATGGAATGTCCATTAACGATTATTACTACATTTATAACATGCATTTTATGTTGCAGATTTATTCTGACAGCAACAGACCTTTTTACTAAGTGGGTTGTGGCAAAACCCCTGTGCACCAAAACAGCCGTTGGTGTCACGAAAAATTGTAAATATCCTCCTCGACTTCGGTCTGGTCGACAGGATTATTACGGACCAACGGCGGGAATTTGTGAATGAGGTACAGTTATGTTTGTAAAACAGTGTATGTGTGACATAGAATATTTCTCATTGAATCTAATCGTTCAAGTTAATTTACATAAACGAATGCATTGCAGCTCAACCATGGGGTGTTTGCAGCGCTCGGTGTGAAACCCTGCATTACCGCAGCCTGTCACCCCCAGGCCAATGAACAAGCAGAGAGGACAAACAAGACAATAAAGTCAGCCCTGGCCAAGTACTGTGGGGAAGAGCAGAATGACTGGGATATTTATCTGAGGGGAATTGTTGAGTATCAACACCTCAAAACAGGTAATATTAGGTAACGACTGCAAATGGAAACAATGTTCAACAACGACAGATTTTCAATAAAATACTGTATTCCCTTTTAATTAAGAGATCAACCAAGTTCACACCGTATTGTGCCCTTTTTGGGAGGCACCCTCGCTCCCCTGGGGTGATTAATTTAGAGAAGGATGGGGACTCTCTTACATCTGTCTGGGACTCAAGCGACGAGAAGCTTGAGGCACAAACTGCAGAAGTCGCAGATCTGCATGCAAAGGTGATGGTAAAATGGCAATATATATATATATATATATATAAATTACTCCTGAAATTAGGTTTTAAGAGACAATTACATTACAATCATTTCATATTTTTTTCAGATATACGAGAACATAAAAGTGGCCCAATTAAGGCAGAAGAAGGCCTTTGAACAGGCGAAGGGGAAGAAAATGAAGTCTTTCTTATTCAAAGATGGGGATGAGGACATTAAGGCCAACATGAGCGAGCAAGGGCGAAAAGGGGGCAAACTAGAAGGCAACTGGTCTGGGCCTTATGTAATTTCCACCTTGTCGTCCAAGGGTGGGGAAAGCTATGGAGCAGGTCATCCACCCGGACCAGACCTACTGTGTGCCCGGCAGGTCCATGGTGGACAATGTCCACCTCATTCGTGATGTTTTGGACGTCTCCAGCTTATTGGGTTTTAACTGTACGTCCACACCAGAAGCGAATTGAGCGACCAAATCGCCGGAAGTCATTCACTTTCTATGGGCAAGAGCGACCAAAGCGACCAAAGCGACCAACGCTACCAGCGGCCAAAGTTCAGCAACCAGAGCGTCAAAAAAAAGTTGGAAACTTTTTAACTTCATGCAAATGACTATGACGCGCTTCAGCGGCCAAACACTGACAGCCAATCGGAATGTAGACGCTCTTCGCTTGCGTGGATCCCAGGGAACATCGGCAGGCACTTTGGTTCCTACCTACCTTTATTCACTCACTGAACAAATTGTCGGCTGAAGTATTAATCGCGGCTGTAACTGGGCACCCGGTGTTGTACGACCCAACCCTTTTTCAGTTCAGAGATCGAAACGCCATAGTGGTTTGGATACCAAGTGATGATAAGCGGGAGTATTTATACATCTAGAACGTTCGTATTTAAGCGGGAATCATTTTCATTTGCTCTCCATGCCACCAATCTAACCAACCAATCGCGTGTAGCATGCTTTAAACAAAACCAAAAAAGTTTTTGAAATCGTCACATAAACAAACTAATCGACAAGACGAGGGATACATGACAAGGGATATATCTCTTGTCTTTTATCCCTCTATTCCCCACTATTCACGGAACCTGAGGTGAATAATTGTTAATTAAATAGTCTAGATAGATAGATAGCCTCGTCAAGTCTTTATTAATACCAAACGACACAAATCGTCGGGAATCCATTTAGGTGGTTCGGCCCACATAGGACAGTAGCCTACAAGACCACACAGAACAAGTCTCACTGGACATACACACAATACATCACATTAAAACTAGACACGCGTTGATAGATAGATATGTTTCATTATTTGCCTTGCGGAGCCAACCAGTCCTGTGCGCGTATGCAAATTAGCCATGTGCGCCAATGTCTATTTGTTTTGAGTGCGACGAATGAGTGCAGATCATGATTTGCAGATGCAGATTAGTGAAACATATTTTAATTAGCCTACTACAGCACGCAGGGTTTTTTGTTCTCGGTTGTAATTAGCCTACATTTTAGGAGTTGTTTTATATTGGGGGAATCACTGTCCTACTTGTTGTCGAAGCACTTTATCCAACAAGCAAAACCGTCTCGGCAATATGGCCAAAGTGTATGGGAGTTCACTCTTTGATATGGCTGTCTGTACTAAAAGCATACGGCTCCTTTAAATGCGTCTGCATAATTGAATTGTACGTCATGAGCGACTTGAGCGACCAAAGCAAACAGAAATATTCGCAGCGAAACTTTGTGAGCGACCAAAGCGCTTTGGTCGCTCCTGGTGTGGACGTACAGTAACACTGGTTTGATTTCTCTGGACCAGGAAAAGGCTTTTGAGCGCGTTGAACATAACTTTCTCTGGGAAGTTATGGAGATTTTTAGGTTCAGCGCTGGTTTTATAGCTAAGATCAAGGTGTTGTACAGTGAGGTTGAGACATAGGCGCCGGAACCTATGTGGCCGCGGGGCCAATGGCCACCCCACTTTTCGTGGAAAAATAAATATTGGGCCAAAAAATTACTAAGAAACGAAATAGTTTGATTGAGTTGTTGCGTGTGGCCATGACTCACTCACTCAGACATTCAATCACTGTGCTGTGCCTAAACCCCCATGTCTTTGCTTTCTCATCAGGCTGGCACTAAGGCTGACACACCTGCAGCAAATCTGAGATCGCTACCGCCCAATTACCAGCCTGCTGTATAAAGCCAACAAAGGCAGTTGCTTGGGGAGGACAGACCCGGCAACACCTTAGTCCCACAGTACGAGTTGTTAAATAGCCTTTTCTTTCTGTAATCTTTGATCGAGGCCTGGGGATGGCCGGCGGTCCTACTTTTCCGTTTAGTTCTTAGTTTATAATTTGGTTTTGTAAGGCAGGGAGGGGGGCCAGCCTCGACGTCCCTATAGGGGGGTGGCCTGGTCCCCCCTCCATTTTGCTGAGTTTGTCCGGCATCTCCAGGTCCCTTTTGGTTTGCAGACTTCTTTATTTGGTAAAGTATTCATACTGCATTTCAGCTGTGGTTTCATTTGGTTAATAAAACCTGTTAAAACATCTTATTTGATGGTGTCCTTCCTTTATGTTGGGGTCTCCAATTCGAGCCACTGGGTATCTTATTCAGTTGTTTGGAGGCCGTAACAGAGTCTAAAACGTTCTCAACGATCAGCCAATCAGAGTACTGCAGCAGGTAGCAATCGGGTTGCCATGGCCCATGGGTAAACATATGAGCACCGCCATACAAGTTAAATAACGATCGATGTAGGCTTCAATATCATGCAAGCACTTTGTTTTCTTTTTCAATTCAATTCAATTGCATGCTTTGGGGGGGGGGGTTTGTATTCCGTCTGCGCAAGGCACCTTCTCAACAAGCAGGTGTGCGCCTGCAGCCAGAGGGGGCACCAAAATACCTATTCCCCACACAATGTTATGTAGTACTTCATGGATAACCGCTACGCAGCGCGATTTTTTTTTTACTGCTCGTGGCACCCCCCATGTGTTTTGGCGCCCCCCACAAATATGCCGCCCCGGGCGGTTGCCTGGTTCACCCGTACCTAGAACCGCCACTGTTCATAAGCATTCCACTGTGTGATCATCCCTGCTGCATATGCCCTTACACATTGTTGAAATCATCTGCTGGATGCTTTATTCTTTCTATGTGGCTTTTAGTTAATGATCGGGCTATAATAAGACCATGTTGGTGTAGCCGGTCTGGCTCTGCGTTGTGTGTTGTGAAATGGAGTAGGACACAGGGACTTGGTGTGTCAGTTTAGCCGAACTGTGGCGACAGGGGAGTATTTATTTCTGCATGAAATAAATGCCCAAATAATGCAGCAGCATTACTATACAGGACACTGCAGCACGTCAGTCTGAAATGGCGGGAAACCAACAATGAACAGGCCGCAGTCACTGTGTGTGTAGTCTGGCTGAACGGAAGTGGACAGCGTCTATTGCCTAGCGTCGGATTTGGCCGCGACTCCTCCCCTTCCGGTTGCTCCCCCTCAAACTCGGAAACTAGGCAGTATGGCGAGTTTTGAAGAGGACTTTGACGGCTGTTACGCCCCAGTCTAGGGGTGCCTAGGGCCTAACATGAATGAGCCCTCGTCTTCCCCAACTCCCAAGTAGCCACAACCCAAATCATAATTTGTGTGAAGGAAAGATTTATTTATGCAAGCTAGTAAATAAACCTATAGATATACAAAATAAACTTCAGGGCGGACCAAGGCCAAAATAACAAATAACACAATCCTATCTTGAAAGTAAGAAAATAGCCTTAAGAAAACAAACTACAAATCTTACCTCCCTATCTAAGTAAAACAAGAGAAAACACCGTAAACAAAACTGGCAGTCCACCCTTACGATCACACACGTTAACTATCAACTAGTATGTAATGTCCCACAAGACAGAACGACAGTGTGGCCGGTTGGGAGAGGAAGAGGACGGGGGAAAAGCCGGCTGCCCACAGACGGCTGCCATCTTGGCTCCTTTGTAGTGGTTGGTTCCCGGCTGCAGCCAACCACAGGCCAGGGCTCGAACCTTGTCCACCAATCATCTCCGCGTCCTGGCACACTCATTTATGCATGTCAGGAGAAAGAGAAAAAGGCACAGGGCACACAAGCACACAGCAGACCGAACAGAAGAATGACCATAGTCATAACAACGGCGCTGTAAAGTTGGCATGTTTGGCTCTTTCCGTCGAAAATTGCAAAGCACTGCAAAAGATTGGCTTACAGCATTTGCTGAGGAAGAAAGATGTTATATTTTGCATGGACACCGCTGCTGCTTCCCGGGCTTAGCCCCGCCCTAGACGATTGTGATTGGTTTAAAGAAATAAAATAGACGGCTCGAGGTAGCGTGGCTCCAGACCATTCTACTTGCAGTAGTTTGGTCTGGCTTTGACTACTGTGTGTTTGTCCTCAAGTGCTGCTCAACAGTAGGCTAGATAAATAGTTCTCTAAAACACTCAAAACTCTTGCAAAACAAATACACAGTAACACATGAGCAACACCAACAAGCACAGAATCAAACCATAACTCTATCTCACCGTTTACACTGGTTATTTTCTCTTTAACAACTTTAGAACAGAAAGCTGCACAGAGCAGAGGAAAAACACTCACCTCCTCACAGCATTAAAACAACAAGTGAGGAATGGCGAGCGCAACGCAGGAAGATGACGTCACAACCGAGACTTCAAAATAAAATAACAAAAGCTCCCAAACAAACTATTTACAGAAAAGATCACAAAACAAAAATAAATGAAACATGAGGGAATTTTGGTGGAATGCATACATCTTATGTACCTGCTACAACAAGTGGATGAAGCGCCCATCCAACTCACAGCCATACACTGGCAAGGTGAGGTGCTGTGGTAGAAATTAACCTTACATTCGATGTTAAACTATGATTATTATTAGGCCTACATATCATATATATACTTTAATGGTGGAGAAGAGCTTTTCACCTTTAACCTAGATGTTGTGTGCCGTGTGACACCAGAGAGTGGGTCCAGGACATTCTCACCTGATGGGCCATGTGACACATCAGTCAGAGAGTCCAGTCTACTCCCATTTTGATGTACTCTCTGAAGACAATGCTTACATTCACACGTGTGCATCATCTCTGTTTGTATAAGGATAATATATGTTCTAAGGTCACATTGGGATTCAGAAGACATGGGGTATGCTGACATCCACACAGTATGACCCTGATGGGAAATTCTATATTTGATGAAAGTCCAACTTTGTATTGTGTAAAATTCGGGGATATAAGGAGCTGTCTGGGATTCATTCAGTAGTGTGTATTCGAGGATACCATTCGGCTTTGTTGTCTCTCGTTTGCGGGTGGCAATAAACTCTTCATCTATACTTGACCTGGACTCCCCGATTCCTCTTGCTTTTAGCTAGTTGAAGTGAATTAGATAAGTTGTTATTATTAATTCTACAACAGTGCAAGCGGGCCTTGACCAGGACGTTCGTCTTGGCGTGCTGGTAGAAGTGCCCATTGGCACGCCAGTGACATGGTGTCACCGCTTGGTGATCTGCGCAAAGAAGAACGGCAGGCCACGACGCACCGTAGATTTCCAAGCACTGAACAATCATGCGCTGCGTGAGACCGATTTATTTGGCATTTATTCATACCGATATCCATTTGTTAGTGCATTGAGATGTATTTGTGAGAAGAGAGTAATTTATATATAAATCACAAAATACATTTGTGAATCCTTCTCTGTGCAGTCATTATTAATGAGACTGTTCTGACCCCATACCCTCTTGGATAGTTTACATTTAATTTAAACGTGTCCTCAATAGGCTACGTTAAACATTGATAACACATTATTGTCATTAAGGTATAGGTCTACCTCTCGGGGAAACCTACGTTTGATTGTAATTTTAATAGTCCTACGTTATATCAACATGTCACAAGAGGCAACCCAGTCGCCAAAAGCATACGTTGACAGTGTACGTTTTCGTGAACACCGGATTACGTCGTATTTCAACGTAAAATAGCGTGTTATACCTACAGCATCCGCGCGTAGCGCTGTTGAGGCACCTGAAGAAAGCACAACCAACAAGGTTATAAAATACATAAATTCCTGGTTATATACAATACATAAATTATAATTATTTGGAAACTTCCCATCGCTGCCAGTACGGCGAAGGCTTAAAAATGGAGTCGCGGGTGTAAACCTCAAAGGCGCAGGTCACGTTTTTTTTGGGTAGGCCTACTTTCAAAACCCACCGCAGAAGCAGTTGGGGTATAATATGTATTTTATACTCTTTATGAAAACTCAGTCAGAACTATAAAACACCAGAGGATGGGCGGGGTTGGGCAGTTGACACACACTCACACACACACACACACACACACACACACACACACACACACACACACACACACACACACACACACACACACACACACACACACACACACACACACCAGACACACACACACACACACGCGCGCACACACAATGCATTTTGCTGCTACAACAACAAAAAAAACAGAAGAAAAAGTTCCCTAAAATATTATTACTTTCCAAACATTGGCCTAAATGTAACATATTTTTATTTGGGCTGCTTCTAGGACATTTTGGGTGGATTTTGAGCGATTTGTGGGCAGGACGTTTTTTGCAGGACCTGGCAACCCTGCGCTGTTACCCGAGGTGCTAAAATGCTCCGAACAGTGGCGGCTGGTGATCAAAAATGTTGGTGGGGCACAACAATAGACAGGGGGTCTGGGGTCTGGGGTCCCCCCCCCCCCCATCATTTTTTTTGAATTTAATAGATTTGAGTTCCTCTATTCTGGTACATTTTGGGGATGGCCACTACCTATTTACCTAGGCTACTATTCATTCAGATTCATACTCTCAATTGCAGGGCCTGGACAAGCTTACACTGCATATACAGACCTACTTTATGGCCATTCCCCCAGCCATTGCTATTTGACCTATTGTTGTTATTCTGATATTGAGACAAATCATGATCACTGTCTTATAGTGTCAATTTTTTGTGAGTCCGAATGTCTACTTCAAATGCAGTTAGAAATAGCACAGTATAATACATTTTGTCTTACAAGAAAGTTGTTTCATATCTGGCTGTAGGTGAGTTTGGTAACTAAGATTCCTAGTGTTTAGAATTACGATTGCTTGCTCCAACTTTCCATCTGTTACTGCAGTGTGATTTAGGCCTGTGCTGTGATTTAGGCTAGCTATTAGCGTCAGCTGTAGCGTCAGGACCCAGCAAACGAAGACCCGGGAAACAAAGACTAAGGGAGTCTCTCTGTGGGACTCAAGACCCGGGGAAAAAATACTCAGGGAGTCTCTCTGTGGGAGTCAAGACCCGGGAAACAAAGACTAAGGGAGTCTCTCTGTGGGAGTCAAGACCCGGGAAACAAAGACCAAGGGAGTCTCTCTGTGGGAGTCAAGACCCGGGAAACAAAGACCAAGGGAGTCTCTCTGTGGGAGTCAAGACCCGGGAAACAAAGACGAAGGGAGTCTCTCTGTGGGAGTCAAGACCCGGGAAACAAAGACTAAGGGAGTCTCTCTGTGGGAGTCAAGACCCGGGAAACAAAGACTAAGGGAGTCTCTCTGTGGGAGTCAAGACTCGGGAAACAAAGACTAAGGGAGTCTCTCTGTGGCTATTGTAGCTACGTGTCATACTTCACTCATTGTCAGGATTTCCACTCGTTCACGGCGTTACCATGGCTCCTCTGCTCGGCGCAGTAACAGCACCTGGACAGCTGCCCATCACCTGAGGCTTAACCTCAACAAAACCGAGCTCCTCCTAATCCCAGGGAAAGATTGCCCACACATGGACTTACTGGTCACCGTTGTGAACATCACTGTATCTCCTTCTCCAACTGCCAGAAACCTCGGTGTGGTATTGGACAATCAGTTATGCTGCACCGCAAACATCATTGCGGTGGCCCGATCCTGCAGATTTGCACTTTACAACATCCGCAGAATCCGGCCCCCTTCCTTCCTCCTTCCTCCCTTCCTCACAAGGGAAGCAGCTCAGCTTTTAGTCCAATCACTGGTCATCTCCCGCTTTGACTACTGCAACTCACTCCTAGCTGGACTTCCTGCCTCTGCGATTAAACCTTTGCAGCGCATCCAGAATGCGGCAGCGCGCCTCGTGTTCAACCTACCGAAGTTCTCCCATGTGACCCCCCTTTTCCGGGACCTTCACTGGCTCCCTGTAGTAGCTCGCATCAAATTTAAGACGATGGTACTGGCATACAAGGCAGTCGATGGAACTGCCCCTGCCTACCTCCAAGCATTGCTAAAGCCACACACCCCAGCTCGATCCCTCCGCTCAACTACCTCAGCTGGACGTCTGGTACCGCCATCGCTAAGAGCTAGCAGAGTCCACCTCGACTCTGCATAGCCTCCCTCTCCCTTCTGGCCACCATTGTACACTGTATTGTATTGTGTTGTATTGTATTGTATTGTATTATAGTACTTACCTGTGTAGCAACTGCAGTAGCTGCTATCATTGATATAACACAGGGAATTGGTTAGCCTGGCGATTGTTGTACTTGGACTTGGTTCTATGAACATCCTTTCTGTACCGACAGCGATATATGGTTGCACTTCTTATGACAAATGTACTTATTGTAAGTCGCTTTGGATAAAAGCGTCTGCTAAATGCCCTAAATGTAAAAGTAAATATGGGACAGTTGCTTAATTTTGTCTATATGCTACAGGCCGAAAGACTAAATTAATATGTAACTTACTTGCTCCTTTTAAGTATAACATTGCTTGGGGAGTCCAATTCCTCCACTGAAAAGGGTGGAAAGTGCTTACAACTCTCGCTAGTTAGCGATCTATCTCTTCTCTACATGTAGTTGTGTTGCGCGAATGCTGCTGAGGGAGGTAGCCTATTTGATTGATTCGCTGAATTGTCCAATCATTTGGTGTTAACAAAAAAGAAAAGCGATACCATTGGCCTCGGGTCACACTGGTGCGACCCGAGGGAGATTTTTCTTGCGCCAATGAAAAGCTGTCTCTGCTTGATAGACAGCAAAAAGTTGGCGAGCTTACATTGACTTCAACGTGGCCGGCGCCCCTGTCTTAGAGGAGGGCTTTATTTTAAATGACCAATAACTAGCCTAGCCCAAATCATTTACGTTCAGACGCATTTAAATGGTTGCTGGCAGTGACAAGTATATCACACAATTAAACGAGGATAAACGCTACGTATTTTTGTTGATTTATTTCGTATTGATAAAAGTTGGTTAATAGTTAATATTTCACGGAGGGGCGGCGCCCTAGCGCCCTCTATTGACCCAGCGCCACTGGCTCCGAAACAGATCTGGATCCATGGCCAAAAAGACTTGTATCCCCCCCCCCCCCTTTCAATAAATACTATGGCAGAATAAAGAATAAATTCATGCATTATCATTCAACTTGAACATGTGTTTTTACAGTATAGCGTGGTGGAGGGGTGACGTATGTTGGCCAACCCGGAAGTGAGCGTCGCCCTGGGTTCCCTTGACAACAAGCCAACGGGTTTTTTCCATTGGATTATTACAGAATATTTTTAATAAAAGCTACATGGTCTAAATATTCGAGGCTAACTAGATAATTGTATATTTATATGTATAATATATATATATATATATAATATATATATATATTAATCTTAAATTAATTCAATTTTAAACCAATGCATTTCAATGGGGAGATTGTTTTCGACTTCAGAAGGGCTGCGCAGTGCACGCTCTCGCCCCCCATATCGTTTTATTTCTCACAGTTTAGACTTGTAATCAATATGTTTCTTTTGTGTTCAACGTGACTCCCTGAATGTTTTTTGTCACTGTCAGGTGGCTAGTAGGCCTAGGCTATAACGTCACTCTCATAATGTATGTTATCACAGCCAAAAGCTGTGTGCGCCTCCAGACGATATTATGAATCTAAATAAATAAAATAAATAGTAATAGCATATCGAAATAGTATTTGTGAGGGGGGGAGAGGGAGAGGGAGACGGGAGGGAGAGGGATATGGGGGGAGAGAGAGAGAGAGAGAGAGAGAGAGAGAGAGAGAGAGAGAGAGAGAGAGAGAGAGAGAGAGAGAGAGAGAGAGAGAGAGAGAGAGAGAGAGAGACGGGAAGAGAGAGACGGGAAGAGAGAGACGGGAAGAGAGAGACGGGAAGAGAGAGACGGGAAGAGAGAGACGGGAAGAGAGAGACGGGAAGAGAGAGAGAGAGAC
This sequence comes from Gadus chalcogrammus, assembly GCF_026213295.1. Lineage (NCBI taxonomy): Eukaryota > Metazoa > Chordata > Actinopteri > Gadiformes > Gadidae > Gadus > Gadus chalcogrammus. The sequence goes on from NW_026613525.1 coordinate 40,191, forward strand.
GGGAAGAGAGAGAGAGAGACGGGAAGAGAGAGAGAGAGAGAGAGAGAGAGAGACAGAGAGAGACAGAGAGAGAGAGACGGGGGGAGAGACAGAGACAGAGAGAGAGAGGGACGGGGAAAGAGAGAGAGAGAGAGACAGAGAGTGTGTCCGGCTGTCTGTCTGTGGTTTCTTTCTACAACCGACACAGACACTGAGGCACCCCCCCCCCCAACCAAAACCCAGGGAGGAGGTCCCAGAATAAAATCGGAATAAAATGTATTTTATTTTTTTGAATTTCTGATTAATATATTATTATTCTTAAGGCACTTATGGAAGCATTATTCATTAATAAAACGAGAAATCATCGGCTGAACAAACGAGAACATTCAGTTGGATCCACTGAGTTGTTTATTACAATTATGCTTCATTAACTAAAAATAAATTTTCCCCTACATGTACACAATAAACACGAGGACTAAAACAATAGAAGCAGCAGACTTTACAAATCATCAACAGGTGAGCAAGTATCTTTAATAACTGAACATGTTCTGCGGCCGCTTGCTTCCCAACAGAAAACAAAAAATCAAGATTCAGTTTAAAGTCATTTACAACATGCAACATTATCCCATAAACATCTCGGTTATTATGAATAAAACATAACATCTGCTTTAAATCTGGTCGCAAATCAGGATTATGACAAAAATGATGATATAAGAGCCCTTAAGACTTAAACTGGTGAAGTCTGAAAATATATAAAGGTTGACCATCAATAGGTATTTTATGTACATTTCAAATAATAAATGTGCTTATCTAACTATGGGAGATCTTAAAAGTCTTTTCATGGTTTATCATTCTATACCAGAAGAGAGAGAGAGAGAGAGAGAGAGAGAGAGAGAGAGAGAGAGAGAGAGAGAGAGAGAGAGAGAGAGAGAGAGAGAGAGAGAGAGAGAGAGAGAGAGAGAGAGAGAGAGAGAGAGAGAGAGAGAGAGAGAGAGAGACTAACTGCCAGAGTGACACTGAGTCGTCATTCCTCTCAGTGTGTATGTGTATGTGTTTTTATGTAGGTTTGTTTTTGTGTGTGTGCACGTGTGTGTGTTTCTGTGTGTGAGTGTGGGTGTGTGTCGGTGTGTTTTTGTGTGTGTGTATGAATATGTGTGTGTGTGTGTATGTGTTTGCATGCGTATGTGTGTGTGTGTGTGTTTGTGTGCGTACAAAGTGCCCCCCCTTCCCTTCCACCCTCCACCCCCTCTACCCCTCCACCCCTCCATTCCTCCACCCTCCTCTACCCCTCCACCATCCCCCCTCCACCCCTCCACCCTCCAGCCTCCTCCCCTCCCTCCACTCCCTCCACCCCTGAGGCACCCCGCAGACCCCCCCCCCCATTTCTCTACAACTGAGGGACCACCGGGACGCCCCCCAGAACCCCGGGAGGCTCCTGCTGTCCCCCGCTCTCTTTCTACAACCGACACAGAGACGCTGAGGACCTCCCTGGGTTGTGCATCCTCCCCCCTCCGTTCAACCTCCACCCTACCCCCAACCCTGGGAGGAGGTCCTCCTGGGTGAAGGAGGACCAGAAGGTGTGGAGGTGTGTCAGTGTGTCTGAGGACCCTCCTCCACCTGAGGACACTCTGTAGAAGGACAGAGAGCCAGCAGGCCGGTCCAGATACACTCCTACTCTGGTGGAGCCAGCGGGGCGGAGAGGGAGGTCTGTCTCTATACCGTTGTACCGGGCAGAGTAACGACCATCATCACAATAAAGACTCCAGGACTTGTTGTTCCCTCCAAGACTGCTGCCTGCTCCTCTTCTTCTGATTCCTCTGTATGTCACTCCTATATAAACCTGTCCTTCGCTTTCTACCTCCCAGTAACAGCGGCCAGTCAGAGCCTCTCTACCCAACACCTGGGACTGGGAGTCAAATCTGTCTGGGTGATCCGGATACAACTGGTCCACTCCAACCCACGTCACATTCCTGTTGTCCTCAGACAGAGAGAGTTCTCTGTGGGCCGTGTTGGGGTCCAGTGTGAGGTCACAGGCATCTGAGGGAGAACCAGACATGATGAGCTGCTGAACACACATAAATACACTTACGTCATCATTCATTATGTAATGTAACGTAATTTTTTTTTACATTTATTTGTAAAGCACATAAGTAACTAGAAATGCATTTCCTGCAGAAAATAAGGTGAGTGCTGTAGTGCAAAGTGAGGTTGGAAATATTTTTTAATAAAGCCACACAGATTAAGACATAAAGAAACGTTAAATGGCTTAAATCAAAAGGGATTTGAACAAAAGTCCAACCGTCTAAATGGAGTAAACAATGTACACATGCACACACGTACACACGTAATTTCACTCAGTAAGTATACGTATGAATACGTATGTGTACATATGTTTACGTTATGTGTACGTATGTATGAGTTTGTTTAGCTATGTGTACGTATACGTATCTAAGTGTACGTATGAATAAATATGTATGTGTATGTTTGTATTAGGATACGTATGTATACTATGCATGTATTCGTATGTATACTTTGTATGTGTACTTATGCATTTGTATGTATGAACGTGTATGAATGAGTACATTTTTATGTACAATTAATATCTTGAAAATTAAGAAGTATTGGTTAGATATTTCTTATGAGCGATCAGCTCATCATGCTTTTGATGTATAATATGTGTATATAGTTTAAATATTTGGGGAGAAAATGCAGTTTATACATTTTCCTTGCTTTCAATTGTTTTGATTGGGACAGCCACTCACACGCATGGGATTTTTAAGTAACTTTAATCTTATTTATTTTTTTTACTTTATGTACTATTGCTTGGAAAAGCTATAGCACACAATTCCACAATTCCACTATAGTACCTGTCATCCGATTTTTTTTTGCCTTTCTATGTTAATGTTTGAAGAGTTATAGAGCGATAGCGACCAAAAAAAGTGTCTGAGAGAATAATAAGTATATGCAAGAGAATAGTACTTGCTCTGCTTGCAGCAGTGCAAGGTGCATCTCTGCCTTCAGCTCAGCCTTAAGTGATGGCCCATCAAGGGGAGGGCCCCTCCCCCCCTGCACCTGGGCCCTGTACCACGAAGCTCGCTTAGAGGGTTAGCGAGTATGTTGAGCTCCAAGCCTGGGTTAGTTGTACCACGAAAGTCGATCTCTTTTAGCGTCGCTGTATCACCATGGTGACTTATGCTCGCAACCAAACCTGGTCGGGACCAGTTTTTCGGCTTAGTCTAGCCGGAGATCGGCTGCTTAAATCGGCGTGCGCAGCTTCCTAGCCCCTCCTCCGACAATGGCGTCACCATTTTTGGGTGTTACCGTGGACCTCGGCGCACGTATCGTACAGGCGTCTCTCCGGAGACAGAGGGTTTTTCAGGACAGAACTGATCCCCTGGCATTTTCTGACCAAATTCTTTATGAGAGATACAGATTCTCAGCAGAGGGTATTCGTTATCTGATCGACCTTGTTGGACCGTATGTAGGCAATGTGACACAAAGAAGCCGTGCACTTACTGTTGCGCAGTGTGTCTGTGTTTCCCTGCGATTCTTTGCCACGGGCACATATTTACATGCAGTTGGTGATGCGGAACGTATTGGCAAAAATACGGTGTGCCGTGCCATACACAAGGTTGTAGCTGCGCTCAATATTTTGCTCCATAGGTTCGTGGCGTTTCCCAGCTTCTTGCCAAGTCAAATTGTCAAGGAAGGATTTTACACACTTTCAGGTAAAATAAAAGCTCCTGAGTGGAGGTAGCGCGTCAGTCTTGAATTTCTGCGTGCGGGATATTCGGCTCCCAAGTGATGTGCATTTATGTGTAGCTTAAAATGTCCCAATTCTTATGCCATATGGAATAGGACTTACCGTATTCACAAGGTTACGGAATAATGCCCTGTGTACACGTTTGCATTTGTAACATTCTACATAATCCCTTTAGGATTCCCCAAACTGATTGGAGCTATTGACTGTACCCATGTCCCCATCACTGGACCTTTAGGGGAACATGAGGCTGACTTTGTGAACAGAAAGTCAACCCATAGCCTCAATGTGCAGGTAAAGTAGGCCTATTGGGCTATAGACCTATATGGGTAGTGAAATTGCAGGTAGCCTACTAAAACTGTTATATGCTTCATAATGGCCAACTATTGTAACAAAAATGCCGTTTTCAGATGACTTGTGACCATCAACTCATGGTTACCAGTGTGGATGCCAAATGGCCTGGCTCGGTCCATGACTCCCGTATTTTTCGGGAGTCAAGTCTTTGCCGACAGTTTCAGGAAGGTGTGGCGCAATAGCCTACACAAGATCACTAACTGTAAATGTCGATTAAGGCACTGATCACATTTTTCTTTCTGATAGGCCGTTATGATGGAATTCTTGTTGGGGACAGAGGGTATGCCTGCATGCCATTCTTAATGACACCATACGGCGACCAACAGAGTGAATCGGAGGCACGGTTCAACAGGGCCTTAAGCACATGCCGGGTGAGGATAGAGATGACCTTTGGAATTCTCAAGGCCCGCTGGAACTGCCTCCGTGGTTTGAGGGTCAAGCCGGAGAGAGGAAGCCAAATCATCACGGCATGTGTGGTGCTCCACAATATTGCATCAATTCGGAAAGAGAGAGCCCCACATGTGCCATTGGTGGCAGATGATGTGGTGGACCCCATCACGGTGGATCATCCCACAGGAACGGCGGTCAGACGGGCCATCACTAACCAGTTTTTTGGTTAGTTTTTTTGTTTCGTTTCCCTCTTTGAAGGATGTTTTTTTTTTTTTTTTTTAGGGCTGGGCAAGTCAACGCGTTAAGTACGCGATTTATTTAACGGAATTATTCCAAATGGACGCACGTTCTCTTTTGGAGCCTTTTTTTTTTTTCCCCATTTAGATTTTCCAAGGTCTTGCCCACAGAATGTCAACATATCAGCAATGATTTTCGTTTAGTTTCACTGACTATACATTCAATTACACTTGCAGGGTCCTGCCTTTACAATTCCCTAATCTGTGGTGTTCAGTAAATGTCAAATTCAACCCACACTGGGTGAAACTCTCTAGATCACTTGGTCTAGTTTTGCTTATTAAGTAGGCTACATTTGGTATGAATGTTAATGTGTCATTCCATTTGATAATCTCATAACTTCATTGTGACTTTTGTTCAATAAATACAATGGACGGAAAAACATTTGCTCTTGTTCAATTATTTATTTGCCGTCGCATCGCCATGCAGTTGCTGTGAAAGTAGGAAAAATGACATTATTTCAGTAGTCAGTCGAGCTTCACCAAAGAAAATCTAATAAATAGCCTACCCTCTCGAGGAGCTGGATCTCGATCTTCAATTTTTTTTTCAACAACACTTTGATGTCGTTGTCCAGCTCCAAGTTGCGCTTGTACAGCGCCCTTATAGTGTCTGTTCCAATCTAAAGGAATTATGGGTTACAATCGTAATTCAGTTACCATGGTCAAAGCCTTGTGGCGCACCTTACAAAAGGAATACCCTAAATAAAAACCTTGTCTGTCCCTCGAGAAGGCCTTGAGAAGGTTGAGGTTGAGGTGGAGGTGGAGGGCTCATCCAATGCCATTTCCCTCTATAGAATAAATGAGTCATGTGAAACAGTTACAGCACTGCTCGGTTGAGTTTCCCCATTGCGATGGCTCTTTAGAAAGTTCAAAGATGGCCCCACGTTCAGCGTAGGCTACATTAACCTTGGTTAGTCAAGTGCCGTGTTGTCCATTATCCCTTACATAACCGCTATGTCAGTGACTCAATTAGGCCTAGGCATTTTTTAATCTACAAATTCAAATTATAGCTGTGAGAATTGTTACGACAAATCACCTCCATAGTCGCCCTGGAGTCACAGGCCGACAGTGTTTCCTGCAAGAATCAGTGACACCTATTATAAGACATTCTTTCAAAAAAATTAAACATTTAGAAGAATACCCGACACTGCTTTGATATAGGCCTAGTTATATACCTCTGATTGGAGATTAATTGTCGGCGGCTTCTCCAAAACAATGTTTGGACCTTCAACTAAAAATGACACGATTAATTTACACTCAATCATTTCACATTTGATTAGCAAGACAATTATTTATGTCCATTGCCAATACATGAATACATACTCGTTACAAACGGGTTCGATGTCGAGGCAGTGGGGTCAGACGACATCCCCCCATCCACTCCTACCATCATTGGCCGACCTTTGTTGTTGGCGAGAGCCAACTCCTCCGAGATGGTGAAGGGCGGTGGAGCGGTCCCTCTCCCAGTCATATTAATTTTTGTTTTCTTTTTATTTGCTACAGGTAATCAACATGAGATTAAAGGTTGGAGCCTAGGCCAATGCAAATCATAGGCTAGATTCACCTGAAATTATTAAAATGGATGCTTACAACTTACCACATTGAATTATTTTTTATATTTATTTTTCACTTGGGCCCATGTTCGTAGGTGCGTGCTGGCACCACATCTATGGGGGTAAAAGGCATGAAACTTGGAAATTTTAATACCTTATTCTAGGGCCTAACTGAGACCTCCACACCGAAACTTGGCCCGATCGGACCCCGAGGGCAGGCCCCCCCTTCCTGCCCTCGAGGTCCGACCGGGCCAAGTTTCGGTGTGGAGGTCTCAGTTAGGCCCTAGAATAAGGTATTAAAATTTCAGGGCGGTAGGACCTTCCTATCTCAAAAACTGTTTTTCCACCACATTGCGTGACCTCCAACAGTACAGTAAATGTACATAAGACAGAGGTTAGTTTCTAGTCCCTATTTTTTGTGGGATGGAGGTGTACGTTTGTGGCTAAAGGTGTGTAGACACAGCTGGCCTGTGGCCACGTTTTTGAAGTCGGGGGTCAAAAGGTCAAAAGGAGCCGGCACCACGCCGCTTATGAGATAACAAAAAGTTAATGTGTGTTTCTCTCATAACTTTTTGTCATTATTAAAGAGAGGCCTGATTCTCAGATATGCATGTTGGATGGCTAGGGTGTAGGTCTGGGAAGAACTTCAGGCCAAAATCTTGCAAGCGAGCCGCTGGGTGCAGGTGCAACGAGATGGAGCACTTGCTGAGCCTGGACTTTCATAATCTTCGCTCTGTGAATGTAAAGGATGTTTGGTCGGATGTTACGACGAAGAATCATAATGTGAATGGGAATATTCTATAAATCTCTTGATATCATCTTTCGTCTGAACACTTCTGCTGCAGCCACTTAAAGTCTCACTCCGAGAACCTTAAAATATGAATCAATCCATTAGAAGTATGAAAATATCTTCCCGGTGGTGCAACAGAGGAAACAAGGTGTCCTTTGACATCTACGTTTCGAGACGATTGCAACAGTGCCACACATGATCATATTTGAATATGTTTCGGGGTAGTAATTAGCTGTCGATTTTGGAGGCCTTTATCAATAATGACCAGCTATAGATTTGCTTCCCGATGGAGATTTTTGACAAATTACATGTTAATTAGCATCTACACGTTAAGCTGAGTCCGATCAAGCTCGGCCTCTTGCTACACCGAGATCATGTCCTAGACCTAGATGTACCATGTAAAACACATGTTACCATTAGCTAGAGTGTCGTTATTGGTGTCATTGGACTCAGCTCAACGCGTAGATGCTAAATAACATGTCATTTGTGACAAATCTTTATCGGGAAGCAAATCAATAGCTGCTCAGTATTGATTAAGGCCTCCAATTTCGACAGCTAATTACTACCATTAAACATGTTCGAATATGCTCATGTGTGGCACCGTTGCAATCTCCTGGAAGCGTAGATGTTGAAGGACACCTTGTTCGTCCTCTTACGCCACCGGGAAGATATTTACATGCTTCTGATTGACTAATGAATTGATTCAGCTATTCCCCCAGAAGTCTGGGGTCAAAAGGTCAAAAGGAGACGGCACCACGCCGGGGTGGATCCAGATCTCGGGCAACAGCGCAGGGTTGCCAGCGTGCCCCCCACATACCGTTCAAAGTCCACCCAAAATGTCCTAGAAGCATCCCAAATAAAAAATGATATTATTGGCCATTTTGGCCAACGTTTTGAAAGTAATAATATTTGAGGGAATATTTTTTTGTTGTTGTTTTAGCAGCGAAATGCACCGTGTGCGTGTGTGCGTGTGTGTGTGTGTCTGTGTGTCTGTGCGTGCGTGTGTGTGCTTGTGTGTGCTTGTGTGTGTGTGTGTCTGTGCGTGTGCGTGCGTGTGTGTGTGTGTATAACACGCTATTTTATGTTGAAATGCGACGTAATCCAGTGTTCACGAAAAGTACACTGTCAACGTATGCTTTTGGCGACTTGGTTGGCTCTCAGATATACGTGTTTCTAACAAGATGATATCATTAAAAGTTACATAAAGTAACAGCTTAATAACACAAACGCAGGAAGCACGTGAGCTGCTAGTTTAGCGAAAGCAACCTGACGTCATTGAAACATGCGAGCGAGCCATTATGTCCATCGAGCCGATCAAATCCTAATAACTATAAAACTAAAGATCAGACACAATCACTGACTGAAGATTATGCAAGTAAAAAGTATATTTCTCGCTAGAAATGTTATTAGAAACACGTTTAACGGTGAATCGGTCCTAAAATATTGCATTTCCCATTCAGATAATAAAGATTAATAAAGATCATACACATTCACTGACTGAAGATTATGTAAGGAAAATGTACATTTCTCGCTAGAAAAGTCATTAGAAACGCGTTTAATGGTGTATCTGTCCTAAAATATTGCATTTCCCATTCAGATAATAAAGATTAATAAAGATCATACACATTCACTGACTGAAGATTATGTAAGGAAAATGTACATTTCTCGCTAGAAATGTCATTAGAAACGCGTTTAATGGTGTATCTGTCCTAAAATATTGCATTTCCCATTCAGATAATAAAGATTAATATAAGCTACGCCGTGTTCCGGAGCCGCGGGGGATTCTGGGAATTGGGGTTCTCAGTTGACAAATGGGGCTTTTGTTAACTTGTTTTGTTGTTAGGATTAAGTGGGGTTAATGGGTTCGGGATGTTATGTGGTTGTGTGTTGTTCTATTAACATTGTTCGTGTGTTCATTATTGTCGACACCGTCACCGAGAGTGACGTGACCATCGTTTCGTGCAGCTGTTCCGTGTTGAAGTCTCGTTCAATAAAAACCAACTCTCGTTGTCGAGCGTTCAATAAAAACCAACTCTCGTTGTCGAGCGTGCCCCCCCCCCACAAACGTGTCTCCCCCCCCTCAACAAACGTGTCCCCCCCCCCCCCTTCAACTAACGTGTCCCCCCCCCCCCCCCCCTACAATCGTGTGGCTCCCCACCCCCTCAACAAACGTGTCTCCCCCCCCCCCCCCCCCCCCCCTCCCCGGTCAACAACAGTCTCCCCCCCCCCCCTAAACAATCGTGTCCACAATTTGCCGCGAAAGCCGTGAAACCCAAACCCCGAAACCCGCCTCCACAGCGGCACACGTGGATACTGTAGGTATACCTTGGGTGTCTTGAAAGGCGCCTCTAAATTAAATGTATTATTATTATTATAACACGCTATTTTTTACGTTGAAATGCTACGTATCCAGTGTTCATGGAAACGTACACCGTCAACGTTTTTTCTTGGCGACTGGGTTGTTAACAAGGACACGTTGGTGTAGTTGTGTTGAGGAATGTCACAGATGTCACTGTAAAATCGCCGTTATTGTGCAGCCATCGGCTCTTCCGTTAGCCAATGGGATGAATGCTTATAGCTTCATATATTGCCGTGGAGGGATTACATTGTAATGAGTGGAAAAACCCCTGCGTCGAAAAAAGAAGCACAAGGTCCTCCGTTAGCCAATGGGATGAATGCTCATAGCGTCTCTATGTGCAGCCATCGGCTCTTCCGTTAGCCAATGGAATGAATGCTCATAGCTTCATATATTGCCGTGGAGGGATTACATTGCAATGAGTGGAAAACCCCCTGCGTCGAAAAAAGAAGCGCAAGGTCCTCCGTTAGCCAATGGGATATGAATGCTCATAGCGTCTCTATGTGCAGCCATCGGGTCCCCCGTCAAAGGGTTACATTGTAACTAGTTGAAAACCCCATGCGTCTAAAAAAGCAGCGCAAGGGTACCCTTTTGCGTCAGAAACTGAAGCAAAAGTCACTGACCGTTTGTCAGAAATCGACGCGCTCGGAGTGAGAATGTGTTGGATTTTCACAAGATTTAGTGCTTTGTCTATTTTCTATGAATATTAATATGCAGAAATTATCATTTTTGTTCAATAACTTCCACATCATGTGACCCAGTGACTCCAAACCAGTATCCAATTGTATTACCAAACTGATCAAATATGACACACCACTTTTTATGCTATTTTAGTGCTTTGTCTATTTTCTATGAATATTAATATGCAGAATTGATCATTTTTGTTCAATAACTTCCACATCATGTGACCCAGTGACTCCAAACCAGTATCCAATTGTATTACTTAGCCCTAAAAATAAGACACACCACTTTTTATGGTATTTTAGTGCTTTGTCTATTTTTTGGCAACACGTCTCCGTGTGGATGGGCCCTAATTTTGGTGGTGGCCGCCACCGCCTAAAATGGTCAATGTGGGCTGAAACTAACATAATTCAGTATAATCATCTGACATACTGTGTTTTCCTGTTTTTAGGATCGGGTCCGTTCATTTTGAGAGGTTAAATCCGCATATTTCCGCTCCAACTCTGCATGAGTCTGAGGCTCTCTTCTCCCGTGCACGCTGTGTGCCACCTGTGTGCTCCCGTTTCGCTGTGCTGTGTAAGGCACACATCGGCATGGGGTGTCAGATAGGGGTATGCGATATTGACAAAAATCAATATCCCAATATTTTTTGGGATTTTGCCGATAACGATAATTGACGATATTTTGCATCCCTCAAAAATGTGTTTGTAAAAGCATCAAAGGCCTATTGTACTAGCTCGCTCTTGTTAATAGTATATTAAATGTTAATGTTAATATTGACAAAAACAGCTTGTTCAAGAAAAACAAGTCTTATTTATTAACTTAAAACTGAGTCATTCAAGTAAGTACAATACAAAAACACTGAAATCACCAGTGCAAGTATTGAGATCATTCAGTGCAAGTATACGTAAACCATTTCAAAGTGGCTTATAGGATTTACACTATAAAATATTGCACTAACAAACTATCATGAGAGCATTTTAAACTGACACTTCCCCCTAATGTAAACAATACTCATCATATTTGAACTACAAGGCATGAACATTAGAATGTGGATACACATTTGACTGCTGTGCTGGAAGGTGAATTGTGCAGCATAAGCAAGAACAAAACTAAGTCTCAAAATCCAACCTTTATGCGTCAAATACTGCACAAAGAGTGGTGACAGATTTTGTTATTCCTTGCCATCTGTTGCCCTTCTTGTTGTAAGGCACTCCCTTGCCGAATGACGCTGTGTTTTCTTGTCGGTACCTTGCAGGCCGGTCGTGGTCGACCGCTGACTGCCGAAGCTTTTCATATTCTTCATATTCTGTGCTGTGGTTAATTTGCAGATGGTGAAACAAGTTCGTTGACGAGCTGTCTTTGACGGCAACCGCTTTCTGACATAGTTTGCAGATTGGCGTCTTTTGAGCAACATCAGTGTTTTCAAAGCCAAGCCACCTCCATGTGAGTGAGAATGATCCACATTGAGCTATTAAATCCGAGGCTGGTAGAGTTTGTGGTTTGTTCACTCATTTTTAACTTCAGCCATAGTATGCAGCTATGTTAGCTTGGTTTGTTGTTGTTGTGAAGTGTAAACACGGCATGTGTTCTCAATGTGCACGTGCCGTAGTCAGGGTTGCCAAATTGAGATTACATTTCCAAGCCAGACACACACAAATACAGAAAGACAAACTAACCACCTTTTAGGTAACCATTTTTTAATCATTTTCATTCCAAAATTGTGCACATAAATTAATAGTAGGTTGTGATTTAACTTTTGCCACCTTTTCCACCCTGAATGAGCATTAGCCTACACTACTATCTGAAAACTTAATTCTAAAATATTATGCTGCAATAGCCCAAAAATCTAATGATTATTAATTAGAGACATTGATAACATAGTGTCCACAAGTGAGAAGTGGGTAATAATATGGGTCCAATAAGTGACACACAGAAGTGTGTAAAATGGGCGCAACAAGTGACAGATTCAGAGAGTGTGATAATACGGGTCCAATAAGTGACACATAGAAGTGTGTAAAATGGGCGCAACAAGTGACAGATTTAGAGAGGTGTGTAACAATATGGGTCCAATAAGTGACACATAGAAGTGTGTAAAATGGGCGCAACAAGTGACAGATTTAGAGAGGTGTGTAACAATATGGGTCCAATAAGTGACACAGAGAAGTGTGTAAAATGGGCGCAACAAGTGACAGATTTAGAGAGGTGTGTGATAATATGGGTCCAATAAGTGACACAGAGAAGTGTGTAAAATGGGTGCAACAAGCAGTGCTTTAAGTGGGCCGGTACGCACCGGTACGCAGTACCCCTACTTCTAGATTTTACCCCATGGCATACCGGGACTTTTCTTGGACTTCTCACAAGCTCCCAGAACCCTTTCCTTTCCTCTCCAAAGCTGTCTCTCGGTGATTCATGGCAGCTAAACTACATTACCCAGGGCGCACTACGTGACGCTTGCCTCTATGTTCTCGCCGGTAGGCTATTATGTGACGCCCACTAGTTTGTTGTCACGGAAGTGGAACATCACATTTGCTCATGATCCACAGCAGTGTTGGATAAACAGGCATAAACAAAAGACACGATAGTAAAGTTGGCCTGGCTCCTAAAAGGCACAAAGAGAATGTGAACCGGAACGGAGTGGCATCATGACAGAACTCTCAGACAGTCAAATACTACTGAGCCAGAAAATGCAGGTCAGCAGCAACAAGCTAATGTTAGCACACAGCCTGTTGCTATAGCAACGCCTGTTGCTAATGCTGAGACGTTAGCAATAACCTCGTTCAAGATGAATGACCAGACTGTTGGTGAAAGGATCAAGTACGGTGTTTTTTAAAAACCACTGAATATCCAGTATATGGATATTCAGTGGTGGAAAGTAACTAAGTAAATTTACTCTAGTAAGTACTGTACTTAAGTAAAATGTTGATGTATTTTACTTTTGTGAATTAATTTTATACTAGGCTATACTATTCAGAGGAAATATTGTACTTTTTACTCAACTACATTTATTCAGTAACTTTAGTTACCAGTTACTTTACAGATTCTGATTCTCAATACAAAATATTTCAATTATAATTTAAAAATAATATATATCATGTATTGTTTTGGATTGAGCTACACAGAAGTATATAAAATAATTCAATTTTGCCCCACCTTTTATCAGCTGCAACGTGATAATTAATCTATCAATGACAATCTAATGATGTTTAGATTGTACTTTAAGTACATTTTGATGCTAATAGTTTTATACTTTTACTTAAGTTACATTTTGAATGCAGGACTTTTACTACAGTAGTGGTATTACTACTTTTACTGAAGTAAAAGCTCTGAGTACTTCTTCCACCACTGTGAATATTTGAAGAAATGAATGTTGTGATTCAGAATGTAATACTTAATGATTTGACAATATCGGCTGCCCAATACACATGCCAACAGGTGAAAAGGGGAGTACTGGCACTTATTTTTTTCCACTTAAAGCACTGGCAACAAGTGACAGATTTAGAGTGTAATAATATGGGTCCAATGAGTGACACAGAAGTGTGTAAAATGGGCGCAACAAGTGACAGATTTAGAGAGGTGTGTAACACAGGGGCTCAAAAGTGACGTTGTAAGAGAATTGTGTAATATGGGTCTAATAAGTGACAAAGCGTGAGAGTGGTCCCCAAAGGTGACCACCCTGACTCCTATGAAACTTTTTTTTGGAATTCTGCTTATTTAAACAGACTTTTGTAATATATGACTGTTGCTGATCATTGGTGATTTTTGTCAGAGCTGTACGAGCCCTGGAAAGGGTGGGCCCCGCAGATGACAGTCCTGACTAATGGTCTCTCAAGTTATGGCGCGGGAGTATGTGTGTGTGTGTGTGTGTATGAGTGTGTGTGTGTGTGTGTGTGTGTGTGTGTGTGTGTGTGTGTGTGTGTGTGAGCTTCGCTGACAATCCCTTTCTCCTCCATGTCGCGGTTCATGGGCTTCAGAGAGTCAAGGCCAAAGTTCCTTTCCCCCAATTATTCTCAACCCTGGCCGAGATATCCTCCACTACAAGTCTTTACTTGTTGTGGAAATACCAGAGACGTCAGACGCAGTCTTTATGATTCATATCATCCGAGGTGCACATAGCCTTTGGCCTTGATATTAGATGTAATATTATATAAATACCCATGTATAATATAATTAGTATTATATTATATTATATTATATTATATATACATTATATTATATTATATTATATAGATATAGAGCTCCAGGAGTCCGCAAACGGCAACAATCCCTCCTCCATGCTGTGGTTCAGTCTGACAGCTCATCAAAACTACAGACACCAGAAACAGTGCATTCTGAAGGGACTGAAACAGAGGGGAACAGCGTTAGGCAAATTCTTTCTTTCCTAAAAGCTATTTCCAGCTAACAGCTTCAAAAACATGTTTTCTGGAAGTCAAATACTTTGTTTACTTATTGGGAAAACACCATAATATGTCTCGTTTAACATCATGAAAACAGAGATATAATCTTTCTGCAGATCAAATAATAGAATGTATAAATCCTCATTCAGTTCCCCACCCAGCTCGCGTGTAGAACCAAGATGGCTGCATGCCCAGGACTGATCTGACTGGTTTCGAGACAGGCTGCCTGGGCGACCTGATTGGATGCCTGGGTCACATGGTGTGCTGAGTGTTGGCTGTGGAATGCCATGGTAGCTGCAGCCTGGGTAAAAAGTCAGCAGAAATGGCTCCAACATCCCGGCCCCTAATTGTCCATAATATCCAATTGACAATTATACAATAATAAACGTGGAGCATTTCGCAATTCTTAAATGTTAAGAGTCCACACATTTTGCATAATAAAGTCCAATGAAAAATGATTCATTCTTCTTCGAAAAAAGGCTTTCAAAATCCAAAAATAATGTTCATTTCCTGTAAAGTGCAAAGAAAAGATTAATTAAGTGTCGGTGTCTACGTAATGGTCAGTCAGAGTCAAATCAACTCAGGCCTCCAGGAGAAGGCATAGTTTAGTGATGGGCCTCTCCAAGATGTTGCTCTTTGTTTTGACCTTTACTCGTCTGACATTTCCTCTGCTGTCCGGGATTGTCTCTGTCACTCTCCCCATAGGCCATGAATTGCGTGGTGATGTTTCATCCACAATCAGGACCAGGTCATCTGGCTTGAGATTCTTTCTGGCTACGTTCCACTTCTGTCTTTCCTGCATGAGAGGGAGGTACTCTTTGACTAAGCGTTTCCAGAACAGATCAGCGATGTAATGCACCTGTCTCCATCTCCGTCTGGAATAGCAGTCATCCTTCTGAGACACTCTGGGAGGCAGCAGGGGTTTTCCTTTCAGCAGGAGCAGATGATTGGGTGTGAGGGCCTCTGGATCACGTGCACAATCATAAACTGCAGTGAGAGGTCTATCGTTTAGGATGGTTTCTACCTCACACAGAACAGTATGCAGGCTCTCGTCATCCAACGTCTGCTGTCTGACGACAGAGTAGAGGACCTTTTTGACAGTACGGATGAGTCTCTCCCATGCGCCTCCATGGTGTGAGCCGAAAGGCGGATTGAAACTCCACTTTATTCCTCTTGCTGACAAGCGCTGCTGGATCGTGTCATTATTCAAAAGAGCAAGTGACTCTCTCAGCTCACGTTCTGCTCCTACAAAGTTTGTGCCATTGTCAGAGAACATTTCTTTGACCTGACCCTTTCTGCACATGAATCTTCGGAGAGCACAGATACAAGAGTCAGTGTCCAAAGAATGTGCCAGCTCTAGATGGACGGCTCTACTGACAAGGCAGGTGAATATGACGCCGTACCTTTTCACCACACTCCGGCCCCTCTTTGCTTCTATTGGGCCAAAGTAATCAACGCCCACGTAGGTGAAGGGAGGGTGGTCCGGCTGTGTGCGGCTGAGAGGCAAGTCAGACATTTTCTGCACACTAGGGGGAGTGTGCCAACGTCTGCAGAATATGCAGTTTTTCATGATTGTTCTGGTGGCAGAATTGGCTTTTATGACCCAGTATTTCTGGCGAAGTTTTGAAAGCATCTGGTTTCTGCCACCATGGCCTACCGAAATATGGATGTGATGGAGGAGCAGTCTGGTCAGATGGCTGTCTTTGGGTAGAATGGCCGGATGCTTGAACTCTTCCGGCATTGCCATCCTACTCAGTCTTCCGCCTACTCTCAGTATTCCATCACAGAGGTAAGGGTCAAGTTTGAAAAGCTTGCTGCTAGCTTTAACAGTAATCTTTCCTGCTTCCAGTGCTGAGATCTCCTCCCGGAAGTGTAGTTGTTGAACACAGCACAAGAGAGTCTCTTCAGCACGTGCAAGATCTTCAACAGACAGATGTTCCTGTGTCTGTACCTTTGGATCTTTTCCAGGTACCTCGGACTGTTGGTGAGCGAGTGCTGCGGCCTTTCTCTTTCTGCTCAAATGCATGAGCAGATCCCTGAATTGCAGGAGCCTTGCTGTTGCTCTTTTGAGGCGATCCCATGAAGAGAAGTGCTGTATGAATTCAATGACCGAATCTCGTGTTTCTGTTGCAGCTGTGCCAAAGACTGCAACAGTCTTTTTGATCTCCGGGTCATCAGCAGCAAGAGAGATGGAATTCTCTGGGTATTTGGGCCAGGTTTCCTCTGGCTGTTTCAGAAAGGCTGGACCATGTAGCCATTGTTCAGACTTCAGAAATGTTTCAGCCGTCAGGCCCCGAGAGGCGTCATCCGCCGGGTTGAGGACACTGCTCACGTATCGCCACTGAGACTTCTCTGACAGATCCCTGATGGTGGATACTCTGTTCGCCACATATGTCTGAAAGCGGATGGTGTCGCTGTAGATGTATTTCATGACAGTGGTGCTGTCAGTCCAGTAGACTGGTGGCTGAAGAGAGTATTCAAGCTCCTTTTCCAGCATTCTGTTGATTCGAACGGCCAGGACTGCGGCTGCTAGTTCCAGTCTGGGAATGGTGATCGGTTTCAGCGGGGCTACTCTTCCTTTGCCCATCACAAAGGCAATGTGAATGAGACCTCTGGTGTTGGTGAGTCTCAAGTAGCTCGCTGTGCCATATCCCACCTCGCTGGCATCACAGAAATGATGTAGCTGGGCATCAGAAACTTCTCCGAAGTCCTGTGGCCGGTAACATCTTCTGATGGTATGGGTTGTCAACTGGCTCAGACCACCGATCCATGTCTCCCATCTCTTGGCAGCAGAGGGCGGAATCTCTGAGTCCCATCCATAGCTTCCTCTGCAGAGTTCTTGCATTATCCTCTTTGCTGGAAGGACCATAGGTGCAAGAAATCCAAGAGGATCGAAAACAGAGTTGGCCACTGAGAGAATGCCCCGCCGTGTGTAAGGCTGTTGTTTTAGAGAGAGATTAAAGCAAAGGTGTCTGACGCAACGTTCCACTGCACACCAAGAGCGCGCTCTAATGGTAGCTCACTCTTCTCCAGGTTGACATCTGCAATTTCCTTCAAAGCTCGGTCTTCTTCTGGGATTGAGGCTAACACATATCTGCTGTTGCTCACCCACTTAGTTAGTTTAAAGCCTCCTGTTGCACATGCCGCTCTGAGTTCACTGACCATACGTATGGCTTGTTGGTCAGAGGTAACAGATTTAAGACAGTCGTCGACATAAAAGTTGTTTCTGATGGTATTTACAACGTCTCTGTCCACCTGGCCTTCATTATCAATGGCAGTTCTCTTCAAAGCGTAGTTGGCGCAGCTTGGTGAGGAGACAGCGCCAAAAAGATGTACTACCATTCTGTACTCGACTAGGGGTTGGTCAACATTGCCGTGAGGCCACCATAGGAACCTCAAGAAGTCAGCATCATTTTCAGGGACTCGGACTTAATGAAACATCCCCTCAATATCTGCCATAATGGCCACTGGTTCCTGTCTGAATCTGAGTATGCCGCCCAGGAGTGTGTTTGTCAGATCAGGTCCTTGCAGTAACTGACGATTGAGTGAGGTGCCCTGAAATGATGCAGCGCAGTCGAATACTACACAGATTTTGTTTTTCTTCTTGTGGTATACTCCATGGTGGGGTATGTACCACACCCTACCATCGCTTCTTGACAATTGGTCATCTGGTACCTGCTCAGCATGGCCTTTGTCAAACATTGCATTCATGAACTTATTGTAGTCTGAACGAAATGACTCATTCTTCATGAGCTTCCTCTGCAGCGCCATGGCTCTGAGCTCTGCTACAGTCTTGTTGTTTGGCATGGTCAAGTTATCATCCCGGAAGGGCAGTCGCATCATATAATGGCCATCTTTCTTCACAGTTGACTCATCAGCAATTTTCAAGAATTTCTTGTCTTCAAAAGACAGTTCAGATTGCTCCTCACAAGCCCTTTCCGGGAAGTCCAGGTTGTACTGCTTGACCAGCAGTTCCTCTAATCTTGTCACAGAGATTCTGTTGGAAGAGACACACGGTCGGCCACGTTCATCAGTAGGTGCACCACCACTCAATGGTCCATTGATGATCCATCCTAAGTGGGTCTTGACAGCATAAGGCCCGTCTCCTTGGCTGTGAATGATTCTCCAAGGCTCCAGTGCCCATGGGGCATTGGCACCGATAAGCAGACCTATATCTGCTTTAATGGCTGCAAGTTGAACGTCTTTTAAGTATGGCCACTTCTGCAAGTCCTTCTGTGCAACAATGTTCTCATGGCCCACTGGGATTCTGGATTGCGTGAATACTTCAGGTAAGTGCATAAAGTCTGTTCCATCAATGCTGCTCACCTCTAATCCATTCACATGGTAAGTATTCACAACGCTTTCTTGTCCCATTGTTTGTAGTAGGATTTCAGTTCTTCTGCCCTCAACATGCAGATCTTCCATCAGCTTCTCTGTGCAGAAACATGCATTGCTTCCAGGATCGAGGAATGCGTAGGTTTGTATGAATTGGTTGCTTTTCACACTCTTTACCTTCACAGGCACAATGGCAAGCTTACAGTCAGACGCACCGGCCCCAGTATGCTTCGTAGCCAATGCAACAGCAACTGAATTACTTCTGGTTTTGGTAATGGTGGACTGCTCCACTTGGCCACTATGGCTAGTGTGGCCCTGATATGCAGAAGGCCTTTGGATTGGGGCTTGTTGTATATGGATATGCAGAATTGTCGGGTGTTTTTTCTGACATGTTTGGCAGGTCAGACGTTTCTTGCATGCGCTACTTGTGTGACCTTTAATAAGACAAGCAAAGCACATTCCGTTTTCTTTTAAGAACTGAACCTTTTCTGTATGTTGCTTTGCTGCCATCTGGTGGCAGGATTCCATGAAGTGGTTTCCTTTGCAGAAGATGCATGGCTTTGTGAACGCCACTCTTGAGAGGTTCTCTGGTTCTCTGGTTCCCTCCTCGCTCAGCGGTGCATGAGTCACTACTGGAGTGATTGTGGTAGCAAAACTTTTCCTGCTCACAGTCCTCTGTTCAGGTGTTTTTATGCTTCTAGCAGGTGACTGGTGGAGAGAGCCGAACACTGGGTCTAACAAAATTCTTGACTGCCTTTCAACAAATTCCACAACATGACAAAATCTAGCTCTTCTCTGCGTGTCTTCCTGTATGTTCCATGCTTTGACTCTCCATCTTTCCTGTAGCTTGAATGGTAATTTTGACAGGATCAGCTTTAAGTTGGATGGGGTGTCAAGCTCAGACATCTCCGACAAGTCTCTGGCTATGTTACAACAGCTTCTTAAATACAGGGCATAGCTATGCAGCTCTTTTCCGTCCTCAGCTCTAATGATATTCCATGCCAGGGCCTTCTCAATGTAGGCATTTGTGAGGCGATACGGATCTCCAAAGTGAGCATTCAGCAGACGCTTAGCTTCTACGCACCCATAATTTGCATCCATACGTAGACAGCTACGAACAAGCTCTTTTGGCTGACCAGATATGTATTGCTCCAGGAAATAAAGACGGTCGAGGTCACTGTCTGTCTTTCTTTCCACACAATGATCAAAAGCCTGAATAAATGGACGGTAGCTTAAAAGATCACCATTAAAAACAGGTATTTCTCTTATTGGCAGAGAGGCTTGTCTTTGTTGTTGAATGATTAAATTTGCAAGATAATTCTGTGTGTTTAGTGGACTGTGTGGCAGTCCAGGTTGCAGATCGAGAGGGGGGGTCACATGTTCATGTTCTATCCGATTACGAATCCTTGCTGGCTGGTCCACATTAACGGTGGTTGAAGTCTGTGCTTGTGCTTCTGTTTGAACCGTTAATCCAGTATTGAGATACATTGTTTTTGGTGCCTCTTCAATCATTCTCTGGAGAGGTGTTTTAGGAACAGCACCCAGTCCTGTGAATTCAGCTGGAGATTTCTCCTCATAGCTTTCCAAATATGCATTCATTCCGTCACCTGGAATGTGTGATGTAAAGTCACTAGTGGATTGTAGGTGAACACTTGAATCGTAACTTTCTAAAGCTTTCAATTTGGCATCAGCTGCAGCCATTTTAGTTTGAATATCGATCATCTCCATTCTGGTTTGGAGTTGTGCTTGCTCAAGTTCGAGAGCGTGCTTTTGCTGCAGCCCTGCTGCCGTGGCCGCAAGGGCTGCTTTCTCCGCAGCTGCTTGTGCGCGCATGGATGAGAGAGAGGAGGAGGAGGCCTTTGATCCAATCCTAGACACACTGGCCCTCATTTATCAAACGAACGTAGAAATGAGCGCAAATCTGAACGCATGATTCATCTTACGATAGGACCCACGTGAGATTTACGAAACCTTCGTATCACACCAATCCCACCGTACGAAGGATCTTGGTGTTGATAAATACGGCGGCTGAGATTGATCGTAATTAACGTAACATGCCCATATAAAAGCACGTCTTCAGAAGTCTCGCCCCTAACTTTTACGACATGGAGAAACGTCCAACGGTAAAATAGAGGAATTTTTCCGAGACCCAAATGGAGACGCTCGGGTCACTGGTGGATGCGAACCGTCTGGTTTTATTTGGTAGCCTATAGCTGGCATTAAAGGCCAGCAAAAGAATGCTATATGGAAGGAAATAACTGTTGCAGTGAATAGTGTTTCCAATGTTCGTCGGGCTACGGAAGAGGTTTGTTAATTAAATTAATTAAATAATAAATTAAATGTACAACTTCTGTTATCCAGCTTAAAACATTTCACATATATGCTATTGTTTGCATTCCGTTAAAGTTATTTCATTCCGAATAAGGTGAAGAAAAAATTGTCCGACATGAAGCTCAGCACCAAAAAACGTGTTGCGGCTGTGAAGCCGGCCAAGCAAGAAACGGGAGGAGGCCGGTGCAGTGCGACTGCAGCGTAACTCACCGAGATGACTCTGACCATGTAGTGCGCCCTGATGTAGACGATGCCCAACGTTGCTATTTTGGAAAATAAAAGAATCGTGCGTGCCCCCAGGCCATCGGGCTACCATGTTCAGGATTGACATTCTGGCATCGCAAATAATCGGAACATTAACTGAATGGTAGCTTTTGCGGTTGATGTACGCGTAATCATTAATAGATGGTTCATACGCACATGGGTACAATCAACCGCACCAATCACATTTGGAAACCTAGCAATAGCATAAAAATCCCGTTTGATTCCAGTTTGCTGATCGTTATTATATGGGAATTTAATATAACGTTCGGAGAGGGACATTATAGCTGCCAAAACTGCTGGCATGGTTCGGCTAATACTTGGCTGGGAAATAGCAGACCTGTCCCCGATCTCCCGCTGCAAGATCCCGGTGGCCAAAAATCCCAAGGTAGAGCAAACCTGCACAGGTATTGCGTTTGATCGCCTAGTTTCTCGCCTTAACTGTGTTTCCAAAGCATTGCATAGCTCCATCAGGAGATGCCTTGGGAGACGAAAACGACTCAAGAGCCATTCATCGCCCTCCTTAAAAAAATCGGCGCAGTCTCGAAAAACTCTCTCGTCTGTGCGTTGAGGTCCTTAACAGAGCCAGATCTGCCATCGCTGAGACACGACCACCTATTTGGCAAAGCTCCTGTTAATATAGACAGCTGAATAAACATTTCACCTGTCACATTCTAATTATTTTCATAGCAATACTGTTTTTAATTAGGCCTGACTTGATTGTAATTGTTTGAACGGCTGGGCTAATTCCAATTTATTTAGTAATTAATACAGATGTTGAACATGGGCTACTTGTGCTGCACTATTCATCATTGAAATACCCGTAGGCCTATGTTGCGCCAAAAAAACTTGCGTACACGAGCTCAGACCTGACGTGAGATTTCATCGCAGCCTGCGCTCACTTTCAAATTGATAAATGCCAAGCTCAACGTTGAAATGAGCGTACGTCCATTTTACGCACGTTTTCTGTCGTACGCTCGTTTGATAAATGAGGGCCACTGTCTCCGGGCGTAATTTCACTCTGTAGAGCGGTTTCTGTTTGTAAATCCAATCGTTGTGTTTCTACTTTAGAATGTGTCCACTCATCCATATGATTTACGTAGCTTTCAAAGTCATTTCTTTTAGGTTCATACCATTCAGTATGATCCGTCTCCTTCTCTTCCTCGGACATCAAAGCTTGAACGGATGCGTGCGCCTCCTTAAATCCACTCATTGCACATTTTAACGCAGCAATGCTCTCGCATATTATTTCAACACCCGAGTGTCCATCAAAAAGAACCTTAGTTTCCTTCATTTTTCTCGTGCATATTCCCAGTTTTGCACGTCGGGACGCAATTAAATCCTTTAGTTGCTTCATTT
Organism: Gadus chalcogrammus; assembly: GCF_026213295.1. NCBI lineage: Eukaryota > Metazoa > Chordata > Actinopteri > Gadiformes > Gadidae > Gadus > Gadus chalcogrammus. The sequence goes on from NW_026613525.1 coordinate 63,030, forward strand.
TTCAATCCACGTCTTTTTCCAGGTTAAAGTTCCACAGTTAGATTTAACTCAGTTTTAATTATTATTTGTCGCTACTTTCAGCGATCTATTCTCAGCATTTTGCAGTCTGTTGGGACAATATTTATAATCTCCTTCGGAATAGTTGGCTGTGGTTTGAATAAGGTATTTCATTTCTCTGTAAAAAACGTTTTACTCACGGACTGCTGTAGGATGCGTCAAACAATCCTTCCAATGCGTTGTCTTTGTATCGGCAATCCAAAACAGGCAAAGTCCTTTGCTTGCGAAAGTTTGTTTCCTTGGCTCAAATCCACAGACTGACACGGAGACTTGTTGATTGATTCGGACAGTTTTTGACTTATATTGTGGCATCCAGCGTGATTTCGCATGGATCCACTTTGACGAGGGTAGATAGATGTTCAGTACGCGAGTTCAGTATTTCGAGTTTCAGCTTTTATTGTACACAACTTAGGGTTTGCAACAAACACGATATAGACGGTCAAAAACTGTGTCCTTCTACACCCGCCAACCCATTCAAACAACCCACCACCTGTTACCTGTCAGTAAAGGTGAATCACCAAAAAGGGGGGGGCTTAGACACCCAATCGGTGCCCAACACTAAGCACCCCGTGACACAGGCTACACCAGGCGCGTCGTTAGACCTGGGCATTCGGGGCTATAGCCCCGGATCTTTTGGGATCAGCCCCGGATCTCTGCCGTAAAAAAAAAAAGAAGAAAAAAAAAAAAAGTAAATATATATATATATATATATATATATATATATATATATATATATATATATATATAGCTGCTTTCATACACAAGTACTGGCTGCTCTTCTGAATATATGCTGCATCGTTGCAGCAACATTGAAGACGATCGTGTTGACTTCTGCGGTCTGTTCTGCCTCCATGCTGTCTGCGTCAAACCAAAACAAACCTGAGTGACAGCGGCCGCACTTATCCCGCCTCCTGCACATGTACGTAATATCCCTCCCCTTGCAATGCCGGCGCTGGCACTGGCCGCGGGAGCAAGATGTTATTCTAACAAAAATGCATCAATCATTGTTTTATTCTTTCATTACACAATTTATTTCATTCTTATAAATAAAAAAATAATATAAATACATATATAAATCTAGCCAATTTGTCAATCAAAATTAGTCTTGTCTTGTCTCTCTAGTGGTTGTTCATTCTAAAACACTACAATCTTTTGAGAAGCAAATGGTTGCAGCCTCTATAGATAATTGCTATCTATAAAACTTTGACCAGCATCAGTTTGCTTATAAAGCAAACAGGTCGACAGCTGATGCAATCGCCACTGTCCACCACACTGCAGCAAGTCACCTGGAAAAACAGGGGAATTATGTCAGGATGCTTTTTGTTGACTTTAGTTCGGCGTTTAACACAATCTTGCCGAACATTCTCATCAGGAAGCTGACTGACCTGGATTTCCCTGCCCCAACCTGTAAATGGATTTACAGCTTCCTGACGGACCGTCCACAGACAGTGAGGATGGGGACACAAACATCTTCCACCCTGACACTCAGCACGGGCTCCCCTCAGGGCTGTGTGCTGAGCCCCTTCCTGTATTCTCTTTACACGCATGACTGCGTCCCCGCCCATCACTCCAATGTCATCGTCAAATTTGCGGATGACACTACAGTGATGGGTCTCATCTCCAACGGTGACGAGACAGCATACAGGGAGGAAGTCCAGAGGCTCACAGCCTGGTGTTCAGCTAATAACCTTTTGCTGAACGCCAGCAAAACCAAGGAGATGATATTTGACTGGAGCGCAACGAGAGGTGACCTCACCCCACTCCAGATAGACGGGGTCTGCGTGGAGAAGGTCTCCTCCTTCAAGTTTCTGGGGATGCAGGTCAGTAAGGACCTAACCTGGCACACCAACACGGTTGCGGTGGTCGGAAAAGCTCAGCAGAGGCTATTTTTTCTAAGACTGCTGAGGAAATGCCAGGTGGGGACAAAGCTGCTGCAGACCTTTTACCACTCTGCTGTTGAAAGTGTACTGGTGTATGGCATTACGGTGTGGTACGCAAACTGCACAGCCAAAGACAGGAAAACCCTGCAGGGGGTTATTAAGACGGCAGGAAAAATCATCGGCTGCCCCCTGCCCTCCCTGGAGAACATTGCCACCTCCCGGGGACTGAATAGGGCAAAAAGAATTATGAGTGACCCATCACACCCCGGCCATGGCTTCTTCCAACTCCTCCCTTCGGGTAGGAGATACAGGTCCCTTGGGAGCCGGACAAACAGGCTGAGGAATACCTTCTACCCCTGGGCAATTCGTCTACTTAACGCCTGACCCCCCCCCCAATGGACATGTGAAATCCTCTACCATATTTATTTATTTAAAAAAAAAGACACTTATATGTTGACTGCATATTTATATTTATTGTGCCTATTGCTGTTGTTTGTGTTTGTATTTTTGCACAGTTTTATTTTGCACTATGGGTAGTGAGCACCACCCCCAATTTCATTGTACAAGTTTGCACAATGACAATAAAGTATGAATCATAGGCTTACTGTGGCGCTGATGTGAGTACTGTATGCATGCAATACTACTACTCATAGTAATAATCAGAGAGGGTTGAGAAACAGTGGGTTGACAATCCCTTCTGGTACCTCATTTTGAAAATCCCCAAAAAAGAAACTTCACATAGGACTGTCTTTCAATTTTTAATACATTGCTTTGGAGGTTTTCAATCTAACATCCCACTGGTTTGATTTTACCTAAGAGAAAAATGTTTATTTTTTAAAGCATCCACAGCAGCCATAATAATGCGATTATGAGACAATGAGAATGAAGCGGCAACAGTGTGACTGTGCAGAGTGAGAGAGATGTCTTCAATGGATGACCAGGGATTGGTGGTGGCGTTACCCAGGAAGGGCGGCTGTAGTTAACTGCAAGCAACAGAACATGAATAGTGAAGTGGAGGAAGGAGTCGAAATGAGACTTCATTAACAGATTCATGTACAGCTCAGATTTATATGGAGATAAGGTTCTTAAACAACTTGCATACAGCATAAGCAAGTAACAGAAAGTCTGGGAAGATTATTTTTTCATTTAAATCTACAACCTGGTTACACGTCGCGCGATAGCGCATATCATTTCATGCAAGCGAGTGTTTACTTCCTGGTTACAGGTCGCGCGATAGCACATATCATCTCATGCGATCTTAAAGAGAACTTGACGTGAACAGTTTAGGCATGCATATTCCGGGAAAACATTAGAACTCTGAAATGCTGACTAAATATAAAGCAAGTTTCTATCTGTAACATTAAACCTACACGGACAATAAGTAATAACTTAAAAATGAAACATAAAAGCAGACCACTACTTACTTGCCGTTGCCTGGCTGGGGGAGAAAGGTCCGTCGGAGCAGCGATGGCTTCTTGACATATAGGTGCACGCAGGCTATATAGGCTATTCTAATGTCTTATTTTTGCCCTGGCGCTCGGCATAGGCGACCTATGTGTTGGGGGCGCCCTTAATTAATTAATCGATACATTAATTAATTAATGAATTATTTAATTAATTAAGATACCGTAGCACGCAGGAGTCAGGATGGTGCTCCCCCCCGGGCTAAAGCCCCGGATGTTTTCAATTGCTAACGACGCGCCTGGGCTACACCAAACATCACATCAGAGTCTAGATCGCGATACTTACAATATTCCCAAATAACAGAAATTATCAAACAATATAAATATCACAAATAAATCATAAACAGCAGAAATGGCTCCAACACCCCCCTTTACCCATGCCCCCACACGGGCAAGAAAAAACTCCCTTGAATCAGCAAGGAAGAAATCTTGAGAAGAAACGCATGGTAGGGGATCCCTTCTTCCAGGGATGGTCAGGAGTGCCACAATTGACATACAGGTAAATACATGCACATCATATTAAAATGGTGATGGGGTTCTGGCCGGTTATCCATGAGGAGAGTCCAGGCATCCAGTCCAGTACCCGCAACACGTGTTCCCTAGGTGGAGCAGGGTGAAGAGACAACACCGTCACCAGCGTCATGACACCTAAACTGCCAATACATAAAATGTCGTCCAGTGAAGTAAGACCTGTAATGGTGTCGGGAGATTCTAGAGATACGAGAGCCTCACCGCCCACGGTGTCCATGGTTACACACAAACTTCACTTCTTAAATTGTCTGTGTGTGTGTGTGTGTGTACTCTGAGCACTCTGTATGCTGAATAATCTGTACACTGAGTACTCTGTCCACTCTAAGTATTCTGTACTCAGAGTGGACAGAGCTCAGAGCTCTCTGTCCATGCTTCAATAAGCTGATTATTATTTATCACTGAGTGAGGTCATGGATCAGCCACCTATTCGAGGTTAATCTGGGAGGAGTTTGAACTGGGAGGGGGACTGGTCCACCAGGAAGAAGACTAAGATACAGTAGTCCACTCTGATCTGTGATAGATCATAAACACGTATAACTTTGAATCCTATCAGTAGGTTGATCATTTTTAAGATTCCTGCTATGCAGGATGCTACGTGTTAGACTGTGGGCATTGGGGATCGAACCCAAAAACTTCCAGCCTGGAGTCAAGTGTCAGGTTGACGTTAATAATGACTTTTCCTTCGTGTGCATTCTTGTGTCCTTGGGTGTCTTCAAAAGGTACTTGGGACAGAATGAACTGTTGTTATATTTGCAGTCCGGTATTATGGTAACATTATTTAAACAGGAATCTTGGTTAGTGAAGACGTTTAAAAGTCTTCTCTTACCGGGTCTTGTACTCTGAGGGTCTGCTTCACAGATCTGGTTGTGATGTCATACCACATGAGGAAGTCCATACATGGTCCTGCCTCCAGAGCGGTTTAACCAGCACAGGGAGCAGTTGGTATGATATCCGCAAGGTGACCTTGATCTTATCAGACACATTTTGTAGCCTTTTGAGACCTTCTGTGTTGAATGATGTTACGTTATTAAATGTATATTAGAAACCTCTGGGAATGAGAGGGTCTATAAATCTGCATCTAGGAGAGACCGTGCCTCTTGTCCAAAGTTAACAGAGACAACAGCCCCCTGTGAGCGGAATACACAGCTCATATAAAAGCAGAGTCTGGGAGGAGTATGAACTGGGAGGGGAAGTGATCCAACTGGTTGGACATCATTTCCTTGTAATGAGTCGGACGGTTTGGTGTGGCTCACTTCATCACAGCAGGAAGACGACTAAGGTACTGTAGTCCACTCTGACCCATGATAAATCATAAATATGAATAACTTTGAATCTTATCAATGGTTGATGTCAGTTTCTTGTAAAACCACAGGGTTAAAAACGTTAGTCAATGAATGGATGAATTGCTATTTGTCAAAATTACTATTGAATAATTTAGAAGATTCCTGCTCTGTAGAATGCTACGTGTTAGATTGTGGGCTTTGGGGATCGAACCCGGAACCTTCCAGCCTTGAGTCAAGCCTCAGGTTGAGGTTAATAATGACTGTATCGTCTGATTCAGTATTGGTTCTTAATCACAGGTCCTGTGGTAACTTTAAAGGCACTGAGGATAGAATGGACAGTGGTTATATTTGTGGTGGGGTATTATGATTACATTATTTCAACAGGAAGACGGCCATCTTTGTTAGTGAAGGTGTCTAAACGTCATCTTGTACTGGGTCTTGATCTCTGTGGGCCTGCATCAATCTGCAGTAGTGTAGGCCTACTCTATATCTGAGAGCATCACTCGTATGTGAAGGACATGACCTTCAAGGTGAATTAACACTGCCGCGACCCGCTCAACACAGAACTCACTGGTGACGACTGGTTCGTGTTCTTCAGCTCAGCCCATCCCACTGTCATCCTCTCACCAGCAGATGGTGCTGCAGTGCACCTTTTCAAGGGTTTCAAAACGGACCTAGCAAAATTATCCACTTTACTACCGCTGGAGTTGATTGAATCACAGACTGCAGGAGAGTAGACCGTTTGTGACTTTTTTTCTTTTGTGTGTATGTGTGTGAACTCTGAGTACTCTGACCCATCCGAGTACTCTGACCCATCCGAGTACTCTTTCCACTCTGAGTACTCTGTGCACTCTGAGTACTCTGTCCACTCTGCGTACTCTGAGTATTCTGTACTCAGAGTGTACAGAGCTCAGAGCTCTCTGTCCATTCTTCATATTTAAAACAGTGATTACTATTCATCCCAGACTAACCTCTATAAGAGGTTAGTCTGGGAGGAGTATGAGCTGGGAGGGAAACTGGTCCAACTGGTTGGTTCACCATTTCCTTGTTATGAGTCGGATTGTTTGGTGTGGCTCACTTTACACTGTAAGAAGAAGACTAAGATACTGTAGTCCACTCTTATCTATGATAGATCATAAATATGAATAACTTTGAATCTTATCAGTAGGTTGATCATTTTAAGATTCCTGCTCTGTAGAATGATACCTGTTAGTCTGTAGGCATTGGGGATCGAACCCTGAACCATCTTGCCTGGAGTCAAGTGTCAGGTTGACGTTAATAATGTATTTTTCTTCTTGTGTCTCCTTGTGTCCTTGGGTGACTTTAAAGGTACTTAGGACAGAATGTACAGCTGTTATATTTGTAGGGCAGTATTATGATAACATTATTTAGACAGCAAGACGGCCATCTTGCTTTGTGAAGGTGTTTAAACTACTTCTCTTACCGGGTCTTGTTCTCTGTGGGCCTGCCTCACAGATCTGGTTGTGATGTCATACCCGATGAGGAAGTCCATATATGGTCCTGCCTTCAGAGCGGTTTAACCAGCACAGGGAGCAGTTGGTATGATATCCGCACGGTGAACTTGATCTTATCAGACACATTTTGGAGCGTTTTGAGACCTTCTGTGTTGAATGATGATACGTTATTAAAGAGTATATTAGAAACGTCTGTGAATGAGGAGGCCTATAAATCTGCGTCTAGGAGAGACCCTGCCTCTTGTCCAAAGTTAAAAGAGACAACAGCCCCCTGTGAGCGGAATACACAGCTCACATAAAAGCAGAGTCTGGGAGGAGTATGAACTGGGAGGGGAAGTGGTCCAACTGGTTGGACATCATTTAAAAAAACAGAGAGTGAACCAATGCCGAGTGGCAGTAGAAACAATATGAGTTGTGTTTGTGTCCAGGTCTCCAGTCTACTATGGATGAGGAGATAGCGGAGGGGGGTCCTACCTCTAAGACCACTCTGTCTGAGGAACATGGCCGCCGGAGCAAAGCTAAGAGGTAAGAAGAGGATCTCTCTGTCTGTGACTGTTGAACATCTCAGAGCTCAGCAGTGTTGCATCATGACTCCATCATTAGTCTGAGTAAAAGCTGTGTGTGTGTGTGTGTGTGTGTGTGTGTGTGTGTGTGTGTGTGTGTGTGTGTGTGTGTGTGTGTGTGTGTGTGTGTGTGTGTGTGTGTGTGTGTGTGTGTGTGTGTGCGTGTGCATGTCCGTGTTGAAGCCCAGAGAAGCAGCAGAGAGCTGATTCCCCTGGACCCAGCTGTGTCTCCATGAAGAGTGACCAGTCTATGGATATACCTGTTACCTTTAAAGATGGAAATCAGTCTATTGAGAAGAGGTGAGGATTTATCAGTGATCATAAAGATACAGCTTCCATCAAACGTCCATAAATACTGGTTCTTGTTTTTCTAGAAGAGTCCAGCAGGAGAGAGCAGACTCCCCTGGACCCAGCTGTGTCTCCATGAAGAGTGACCACTCTATGCATCATCCTCCTGACCTTAAAGATGGACGCCCCTCCAGAGAGGAGAGGTAGGAGTTTCAAACAGACGATGAAAACAGACCAGTTGGTTGTTATCAGTCTCTAAATATAATTGTGTGTATGTGTGTGTGTGGGTGCTTGTGTGTGTGTGTATGTGTGTGTGTTTGTGTGTGTGTGTGTGTTCCCCACAGACACCAGAAGAGGTCAAAGGTTACCAGTGCTCAGTCTCTACAGCAGCATCAAACAGAGCTGATCAAGGTTTGTAAATGTCCACCAAGACTTTTGACTTCAGCTCTCCATGAACATTAGAAAGCATCTCTTGTCCAGCGGGACCTAAATCCAGGACAGATGCTTCTTATGTCCTCAGTGAGTTCAGAGTTAAGTTCTCCTTGATGTTTGTTCTGTTCCAGAGGGCTGAGGAGAACGCCCACGCTTTTCTAGACAAGGAGCTGAAGAATCTCTGGAAGGATCTCTTCTCAGATTACCCACAATGCCCAGAGGGTCAGAGAGTGGAGGAGGAGGAGGAGGATGGTAAGAAGGAGGAGCAGAGGAGGCGCGCCATAAAGGGAGTGGAGGACATCACAATGCTCTGCTTGATAGACATGAACCAGAAAGGACTGGCCGACAAACTGTTGAGCGGTAAGAGACTCTTGTCTTGAAAACAGAGAAGAAATATACATTTTGAAGAGCAGTAGGAGATTATATTTGTTCTGTTCAGACTAATTGACATAATGTGAGACTTATACATTTCAAACTTCAATGTGGAGACAATCTTTCCTCTTTGGGGTTAAATGGTTTGATCCAGTATGTAGGGTTGTTGTGGGGTATCAGGTTAAATGGTTTGATCCGGATATGTAGGGTAATGGTGGGGGTCTAAGGTTAAAGAATGTTAAACATCATCATTACCAGCACCAAATCCCCCGACCACATCACCCCCATTCTCGTCCAACTACACTGGCTCCCTGTCAACACCAGATGACCTTAAAACCCTTCTGCTCACCGACAAAGCCCTGCACAACGTGGCCCCCACTTATCTCCCCGACCTCCTCCAGGAGGACAGGCCCTGCCGCTCCCTTCATCATCCTCAGCTGGTCTTCACCGTCCCCACCTCCCGCCTCAGCACCGTGGGTGCTAGGGCTCTCAGCACTGTGGGTGCTAGGGCTCTCAGCACCGTGGGTGCTAGGGCTCACAGCACCGTGGGTGCTAGGGCTCGTAGCACCGTGGGTGCTAGGGCTCTCAGCACCGTGGGTGCTAGGGCTCACAGCACCGTGGGTGCTAGGGCTCTGATCACCTTGGGTGCTAGGGCTCTCAGCACCGTGGGTGCTAGGGCTCTCAGCACCGTGGGTGCTAGGGCTCTGAGCTGTACTGAAGGAGACCCCCTGACAACATTGAAATGCCTCCTCAAAACACATGTGTTCCCACTGGCCTTCTCGCTGTAATGACCCCCTACTGTGGGTTCCCCTCGTATCCACCTTGGGTGTCATGAAAGGCGCCTTAAAATAAAATCTTATTCAATTGTAATTATTATTAATATTATTAGTAATACAATTAAACATAAATTGCAGATCAACAGAATAACTCTGTGGAAGAGATGCAACACTATCTTGTTATTTTGCACCAATTTACTATCATTATTATTATCATTAGACCAATCATATTGCTGTGGAAAAAACTAAAAGTCCTAAACATTTTGAATCTGTAACATGCAGTCTTTGTCACGACCAGCTTCTCCCACCACAAGTTATGAAGCCACATTCATATTAAACATTATACTGCTGAACAACTTAGTGAAAGTGATGAAACCCTGTCTTGTTGTATCAGCATAGCAAATCACTTGTTCACTATCATTATTACTATCATTAGACCAATCATATTGCTCTTGAAATAATATTCCTCACCAATTTGAATCTGTAACTTAGTCCTTCACAACAAGCTTTTCCGACCACAAGTAATGAAGCCACTAAATATCATGAAGTTGATAATTTAACAGGAAATATTGACCTGGTTCCACTGATCACCATCCACTTACTGATGTTACAATTACAATTAGGGCATTTAGCAGACGCTTTTATCCAAAGCGACTTACTTCTCTGTGATCTGTTGTTTTCTCATTTAGGATCTGCTGCTGTCGATTGCCAAAATAAAATCAAGTCTAATTTGAAGAAGAAGTTCAGGTGTGTGTTTGAGGGAATCGCTAAAGCAGGACAGCGAACATATCTGAACGACTTCTACACAGAGATCTTCATCACAGAGAGAGGCAGTGGAGAGGTCAACAAGGAACATGAGGTCAGACTGATTGAAACAGCTAAGAGGAAACCAGCCAAGGAAGAAACGCCAATCAAGTGGGAAGACATCTTTAAACCCTTAACTGGAAACGATCAACCAATAAGAACATTGATGACAACTGGAGTGGCCGGCATTGGTAAAACCGTCTTAACACACAAGTTCACTCTGGACTGGGCTGAAGGCAAAACCCACCAGGACATACACTTCACATTTCTCCTCACTTTCAGAGAGCTGAATTTACTGAAAGGGGATCACTTTAGCTTGGTGGAACTTCTTCATCACTTCTTTATTGAGACCAAAGAATCAGGGATCTGCAGATACGACCGGTTCCAAGTTGTCTTCATCTTGGATGGTCTGGATGAGTGTCGACTTCCTCTGGACTTCCAGAACAACAAGATATGGAATGATGTCACAAAGTCCACCTCGGTGGACGTGCTGCTGACCAACCTCATCAGGGGCCACCTGCTTCCCTCTGCTCGCATTTGGATAACCACACGCCCTGCTGCAGCCAATCAGATCCCTGCTGAGTGTGTTGACATGGTGACAGAGGTGAGGGGGTTCACCGACCAACAGAAGGAGGAGTACTTCAGGAAGAGATTCAGAGAGGAGACGCTGGCCAGCACAATCATCTCCCACGTCAAGAAATCACGAAGCCTCCACATCATGTGTCACATCCCAGTCTTCTGTTGGATCACTGCTTCAGTTCTGGAGGACCTCTTCAAAAAATCCCAGATCGAAGAGATGCCCAAGACCGTGACTCAGATGTACAGCCACTTCCTGAGGGTTCAGTCCATAGAGGGGGACAGGAAGTTCCATGGGAGGGCTGAAACAGATCCAGACTGGAGTTCAGAGAGCAGGGAGATCATTGTTTCCCTTGGAAAACTTGCTTTTAACCAGCTGGAGAGTGGCAACCTCATCTTCTACGAGGCAGATATGGCAGAGTGTGACATCGATATCAGAGCAGCCTCAGTGTACTCAGGAGTGTTCACCGAGATCTTTAAAGAGGAGTGTTGGCTGTACCAGGACAAGGTGTTCTGCTTTGTCCATCTGAGCATCCAGGAGTTTCTGGCTGCCCTTTATGTCTTCTGGTCCTTTATCAACACTGGGGTCAATCTGCTCACAGAAGAACAGCCAACCTCCGTTGAAGATAAACTCATCCTCTTCTACAAGAGTGCTGTGAACAAGGCTTTACAGAGTGAGAACGGACACCTGGATTTGTTCCTCCGCTTCCTCCTGGGCCTCTCTCTGGAGACCAATCAGAATGTGCTGCGAGGTCTGCTGGGACAGACAGGAAGGGGCTCACAAACCATAAAGGAAACAGTGTCTTACATCAAGGAGAAGATAGGTGGAGATCTCTCTCCAGAGAGAAGCATCAATCTGTTCCACTGTCTGAATGAGCTGAACGACCGTTCTCTAGTGGGGGAGATCCAATGGTACCTGAGATCAGGAAGACTCTCCACACAATCTTTCTCTCCTGCTCAGTGGTCAGCTCTGGTCTTCATCTTACTGACATCAGAAGAGGACGTGTTTGACCTGAAGAAATACTCAGCTTCAGAGGAGGGTCTTCTGAGGCTGCTGCCAGTGGTCAAAGTCTCCAAAACATCTCTGTAGGTTCACTCATAATAAAGTATAACAAAACACAACACAATATACCTGATAGTAGAATATATAAGTTATAAAAAAATATAAAATATATAAGTTAATATAAATATATAAGTTATAACTAACAAAACATATCTGTAGGTTCACTAATAACAAGTATTACAATAAACCCACTAACCCACTTTTCTAATAAAGATAAAGACAATAACTTAATTATGTTAAAAGTAATAGTTACTACGATTATTAAATGAACATTTAAGGATCGAAAGTAGTTCAATTAATAAAACATATTTTATTAAAGCTTAAAACACGTTGCAGCAACAAATAAAGCTCATTCACGTAATAACTGCCAATAACATAATAATTTAAATATAATTCATTTCAATTCAATTTTATTTGTATAGCCCTTAATCACCATTATCTCAAAGGGCTTAACAGGCCAAATATTTATGACACCCCAGTAATAAAGCCAATAACGTAATAACTTGCCAATCGTGTGATAAAGTTGTTGAGCCAATAATGTAATAACTTTTTGCCAATAATGTATAACAGTTTGTTATTGGCTGGTTATTACGTTATTGGCCTTGTATAAAATAAATCCTTTGAACACTTAATAACTGAGCCAATAATGTAATAAATGAGATATCACTTTATTTTATTTTCAATTTCTGTAGAGAAACAGTCACACTAAGCCTTATTATTGAATCTTGCAGCTCACAACTCCGTCGAATTGTCTGCATGGTCACAGAGTTGGATGCACAGAGTTCTATAACGGAACCCTAAGAGTTTAATATAAATAGAATAGAATAGAATCTTTATTTGTCATTGGGTTAAATACAGTGTATTTACACAACGAAATTAAGGTGCTCTTGTTCAGTGCTTTGTCCAAATCCAAATTCAAACTCTCATGTTTGAGAGTTTCTATCCAGGAATTGAAAATAAAATGAAGTTATACCTCAATTATTACGTTATTGGCTCAGTTATTATTTAAAAAAAAATATTTTTTTAATGCAAGCAGCCAATAACGTAATAAGTTATTTGATTATTGGCGAAAAGTTATTACGTTATTGGCTCAACAATTGTATTACATTGTTGGCAAGTTATTACGTTATTGGCTTTATTACATTCAAATTATTACGTTATTGGCTTTATTACATTTAAACTATTAAGTTATTGGCTGATATAACGTTATTGGTTGATACACACGTCCTTCATTAAGTTTAAAGTAAAAGATATAGGTGATTTTAATCACACTTCCTAACATATGGTGTATATTGTGCAGGCTGAATATCTGCCATCTGTCGGAGAGATACTGTGAAGCTCTGGCCTCAGTTCTCAGCTCAAAGTCCTCCAGTCTGAGAGAGCTGGACCTGAGTGACAATGATCTGCAAGATTCAGGAGTGAAGCTGCTCTCTGCTGGACTGGGGAGTCCCCACTGTACACTGGAAACTCTCAGGTCAAACAGTTACACCACAAGGTTCAATATCAGGAGACGTTTAACAGATTAATATCCATAAAAGTGTGCAGGTAAATTGAAGCAGCACGCAACTGACACCCCCAAGCGCACAAATGCTGTCTAAAGGTACGGCCACACTGAACGCGTTACGCGCGTTAGAGGCTTTAGTAAATGCACATCTTTGCATCGGGAACCATTGGTTTAGACGTGTAGATGCGTTAAACGCGCTAAAGCAGCACGTTAGGTGTGTTAGACGCGTTTTACGCACCTAAATAACGCGCCCAACACACCCACGAGCGGAGTTCAAAAAAATTAACTTTTTACGCTCCTACGCATGACGCTCAGCCGCGATAGCCAATCAGCATTGAGCTTGACCCGACGTCACTGGCAGAGAGACGGAGGACAGGCGCTCCACAGCTGATATGGAGCGCCTGTACTTGGTGTCCTGACGGTAGATCCTGGCACCAACCCGGGTCAGCAGGTCATCCAACATGGCCCCAGTCAACTGAAAATACGTCTGGAACCGGCCGTCATCCAGGCGGAGTTCCTGGAGGAGGTGGTGAAACTCACCCAGCTGTGAGCGCCTACGGAGGATGTCATGCTCCCAAACACGACGGCGTTTGGGTTTCCTGCTCTCCTCAAACTCCCACAACAAGTTCAGCGCAGCGATGGTGGTGATCTCAGCCATGTTTGTGGAGCAAAAGAAAAGGAGCGGGGGAAAATAAGTTTTGGGCGGGCTCATCTAGCTCCGTAGGCACGTAAGGCGTGTTGAACTATTTTTGTGACACACAATGATGAAGCAGCAGGTTAGGTCTAATCCTACGCACGTAACGCGTTCAGTGTGGCCGCACCTTTAGGTCTCGTGCTCGCAAAGTGTGTTCCTGATCCCTATGATATTTATTCTCCTCACGACACAATATACATCATATTGGAATAAAACTTCTAATTATATACAAAACATCGCTTTAGATGAAGTAATAACATGTATGACAATGCAATACATAATATACAAAATACTGCAACAATACAATGGCCGGAACCGATAAGCGGAATCGTTAAGCAGGCATGCTAACGATTCAGAGGAATTGGTTCACTATGCACCGTTAGCATACCGGAATTCAGAACTGCCTCTTTTATTCGCATTTTCAGGAGTTATTTTAAATCTTTAGTTATCTGACCTCTAGGAAAGTCATATTTTAAAGAACTACTGTATTGAAATTTCGTTAAACTAATAAAACATGTCTTATGACAAATTTCAAATAAGAAATGTATCACTCTTCCTAACATGTTGATTTTAATTGTATGTGTGTAGGATGAATGGCTGTCATCTGTCAGAGAGATGCTGTGAAGCTCTAGCCGCATTTCTCAGCTCCAACTCCTCTAGTCTGAGAGAGCTGGACCTGAGTACCAATGATCTGCAGGATTCAGGAGTGAAGCTGCTCTCTGCTGGACTGGGGAGTCCACACTGTACACTGGAGACTCTCAGGTCCATTTTACCCAATGGTCAAACAGTTACACCACAAGTTCCACATCAGAGGACAGTTATATAACCCAGCTTATAACTCAGTACCTGTGATGACTGCATCCATGATTTTGTATCATTGGAGATGCAAGACCTTGTTGTTTAGGTGGATATTCTAATACATCCATATGCCTGCAACCTTTCAATTATAAAAATAAAAACGAGCTCAAAGTATAATAATATTGCCCCCCCACTGTCCCCCGTATACGTGACGGTGATAGTTTAGAGCAGGGGGGAGTACAGGGGGTCTTTGGAGGGTCTTACCCCTAGTTGGACACCTCAGACCCCCTGAAAGCCTCAACAGAAACATTTTACAGGGTCTCTGGAAAGATATAAAAAAAATGATTTGAAACTTGCAAAAACGTATTTTAAAGCTTAATATATCCAGTAGGGGTGTGCACGGGCACACGTGTACACGTGTAACCGGTTAGTAAATCATAACTATTTAGGAAAAATAATTAAACGAAAAACCGTTGATTCCCATTGAAACCATTGTTTCAATGGGAATCGCGACGGTCCATACTTTCAACATAAAGTTTACATATTTATAATTCGATATTTGTCTCAGCCTTAATACCAAAGATTCTCTAGGGTCTATAGCATGGTTTCTCAATGGGGGCGTTCGCACAACCTAGGGGGGGGGGCGCTGGGAACGGGATTCTTTTAAACTTTCATGGTTTTCTAAATTCTTGGGTGAAAAAACATTGCATTTCAAGTACAAAATATATGGGCCTAATTAGGCCTCTGTGCGCGATCTTTTTTCGTGGTGCCCAAGTTGCCCGGGCCGCGGTGCCCGTGGTTCCCGGGCCATTCATTCATTCGTTCACGGGGCACGGCGGGAGTCGCGGGAGTGCCGTGGTCACGGTCGCGGAGACGTGGCCTCTCTCTCTCTCTCTCTCTCGCTCTCGCTCTCTCTCTCTCGCTCTCTCTCTCTCACTCTCTCGCTCTCTCGCTCTCGTCGCTCTGGAAGTTTAATTGGGTTTATTACAGTGATGGACAGTGCTGTTAGCCAATCAGAGGTGAGACATTTGCATGTCATGAATATTTGTATATTTTTTTCACCAAATCCGACTCAGAGGGCATTCATTGCTATTAGTGACCAACGCAAAATCAATGAAAAACACTGCAATAACAGCTTTAAGCAATATAACACGAGTGTGAGTGGTTGTGTTAGTTTATTAAAAATTGATTTCGTTTCAATGGGAATAGCGACGGTCTATACTTTCAACATAAAGTGTACATATTTATCATTTAAATTTCTTCCAGCCTTTATGCCAGCAATACTATAGGGTCTATAGCATATAACCGCTTTTTCTGATTACAGTTTAATGTAACAGTAAGCGGACAACATCCTAATTAACACCACAACTGCAAATGAACCACACGGAGATAACCGTGGCAACCGGTCAAACAAATGTTCTTTTTGCGATCATTCTGCTCGCGCTTCCGCCGTGTTGATAAACAAATAATCCCCCTATAGCGCGACTGCGGTCCACTTTAAAATAAAATTAAAGCTTCATTAATTAATAAAGAAACGGTTAACCGTGTACACGAAAAAGTAGGGGTCGTGTAAACGTTAACACTTTTTTGTAACCGTTCACATCCCTAATATCCAGTACTCATTATCTTAATTGCTAATTCTTTATCCACAAATATGGTCCCTTCAATGGACCAGGATGTGCTTCATAAAAGGACCTTCTACGTCATCATGGCAACGCCACTTGTGTTTGGAGTAGGACGTTCACTAAGTGGTTGGCAGACTGGAAAAACACAGAATTTTACGTGTGTGTGTGTGTGTGTGTGTGTGTGTGTGTGTGTGTGTGTGTGTGTGTGTGTGTGTGTGTGTGTAGCTTGTCTGGCTGCCTGGTCACACAGGAAGGCTGTGCTACTCTGGCCTCAGCTCTGAGCTCCAACCCCTCCCATCTGAGAGAGCTGGACCTGAGCTACAATCACCCAGGAGACTCTGGAGCTGCGCTGCTCTCTGCTGGACTGGAGGATCCACGCTGGAGACTGGACACTCTCAGGTATGGAGAGGACAGCTCACCACTCAGGGACAAAGTCTCCTACGAGGATCATGCCGCTGCTAGATGAAGTGGTTTGAAGAGGCAGCTGTAACTCATGTTTTGTAGAACGTGATAAGACGGCAGATGATGAAGGTGAATGTTTCAACATGCTGCTCTCACTTTGTTTCCCCCCCAGTGTGGAGCACGGTGGAGTGTGGAGGCTGAAACCAGCTCTAAAGAAGTGTAAGTGTCTGTTTGATTCATCACATCACACACTCACTATTGAGATGGAAAGTCCATCCAACCAGCAGGAAGTGAGGTCAGGGGAGGGGGCTGAAGAAGAAGAGGGAGCGATCACAAAAAGAAGAAGAGCAGCCTGGATCCAAGGAGAGATGTTTGTTGTTGATAT